>NW_022145680.1:1660863-1736350 GCF_002938485.1 Sitophilus oryzae | reverse complement strand
ACAGGGACTAAAATAATTGATAAGTATTATACCTGCTGCTGAAGAAGGAGTCGTGTCCTAGGATCTAAACCTTGAAGCCTTCCATCCAGCTGTTGCATTCTGATCATACTTGGACGCGCTCCGACCGACATAGGAATTCTTGGACGAGCCGAACTAGGCGGCAGTGGTTGCCTAAATTTGAACATCAAGTATGGTTCAATATTATGTGTGACAATTAGGAATATTTATGTGGTTATAATCATATTTTAACGTACCTAAATGTGCCATCAGCTCCTGAAATATTAGTCGGAGATGGCAGTTCGGACTCTGGAGTCCTTTGACCCGATTTCTCTTGAGCCATATCAAAATTTTTCAATTGCTGCTGCCTTTGCAGTAAGTCTCTAAGTTGTCGAGTAACTTCTGGTTGATCAGAGCGTACCTATTTTATAAATCAAAGTATTTATTTATTTCAATGGTATAGTTCGCCATTTTTACAAAATAATTGTGGAAATATTATATATCAATTAATAAATATGATACAAAAATCTTAGAGGCTTTAGCTTCATTCAGAACCTCGCAATTAGTGGAATAAATTGTGGTTTCAATTACACTTTATACTTTTTAGTTTACGATCATTCACAATGTCTAAAAAACACAATTAAAATTAATAGAATATCATAGCAACAGCTTGAGGTAATCAGTTGTACCCATTGTGTATGCAACCAAAGCAATGAGATTTTTGAATATCAGGAGTGCGTGCGATAGAGATAACATCACGTATCGGGTTTTTCAGTCACAGAAAAGATCATGAAAGAAAACGCCTTGACCGTCTTCTGATGCGTGTCAAATACTCGTCAGAGAGTAATGGCTGTATGTATGCATGTGTGTACAGTTGTACAAATATAGGAAGAGACTTGGGGATAGCACCGGTCGCATTTCATTCATAGCATTCATAGCATTTCTCACGTCTCTAGCTATACTTGTTAAGTTGTAGTTGTATCCATAGAGAAAGCCTAATATTTAGCTTAGAAAACAATAAACGTTTAATTTCTAACAACAATTTCTCTTGACGGATGATAATCAAAGGCCAAAATGACATTCCTTCAAATTTTGAAGCATAATTAGTGGAGAAGTTAAGTTTGTCAACTTTTTCCACTAATTGACAATTCCTACCGCTAATCTTAACGTTCTGAATGCTTACATTCATATTAGAGGAACAAACTACTAAGCTAATTGAAACTACTAAGACCGTACACACACGGGTCGTCTCAAACTCATTTGTGTTTTGTTTGTTTCCTTTCATGTTTTTCTGTTTTATTTTTAAAATTTAATAAGAATTTGATTGCTTCGAGTGTCTTGAATTTGAAATTGTTGAAACTACGGCAACCTCGCATGACGCAAGCTCGACACAGCGGCGCGATTATTCGTTGGGCTGTTTTCGATATATTTAATTCTGAATTACGATAAACATTCTAGAAATTTCTTTTTTGTGACCTTATCAATAGTCAATTCATTTGTGACACCCTGTATATCTATTTTTCTATAATATAACTCGTACATAATAATATAACTAGTACAGAGTATAGATCGCAATGAAAACTAAAAATACCACATTTTTGGGTATAATAAAATGTATTAAAATTGTTTATTTTCGACAATGCCGGTCATCTATTCTTAAACCGTTCTATACTACCAGAAACAGCGTTACATCATACAAACTTCGTACCTGAGAATTTTAGTTTGAACAACTACACCAGTAAAAACCAAAATACTTTAACAGTATGCCACAGCCACGATTTCAATGCGATAAACATGCACGGTAACCGGGACGGTGTGAAATAAACTTACTCGAACATATTTAGTATTCAGCTCGTTCCAGCTTAGTATTCCCATCAAGCAAGAAATACTTTTGAAAAATTATAAGTCTATAAATATAAATAAATCTATCAGATTATTACCTGCATAGGTGCCCGAATTGTAGCGAACTGAGGTTTCTGAGCTTGGAACTGTTCGTTCCCGTTCGACGCCACGGCCTGCTTAACGAACGGCTGCTTTTGCTGAAGATTGGACGGCGCGTAGTCGGGACTCAGAAGCTCCGCAACTTGGCCTTGCTGAGGGGCCGGCGGGAACTCGTGAACGGGCGACTGTGAAGGAGTGGGAGTACGAATGTTAGGAGGCTGAGGAGAGGGGTGAGCGAAGGGAGGAGATTTCATACCAACGAATTGTCGGGACACCGGCGAGGGTGACGCTACGGGACTAGGTTCCTGGCTAGACGTGGATACTTGGAGAAGATTGGATTGGTTGTTGGGCATGAAAACTTGCGAGTCTTGAGGTACCCGCTGAACTCTTGCTATAGCTGTAATAATTAAATATAACTTATTATAACATTTCCGGTTTCATCAGAAACTAAACATGTCTGTTCTCTTTCTAATAAGAAGCCACAGAAAGTTTTCTCAGGTCAAGTATCTTAGAAAACTTGAATTAAAATGACTTTGTAATGATTCACATAAAGAAGTAGCAATCAAATTAAACCGAACTGCTAGTTAAAGTAATCACTCTAATGCCGATACGTTAATGATTATGTTCAACTAGACTGATACTCCTTTATGTAATTTGTAGATCGAGTAGTAGCGCGAATAGAGTACGTCGCGTCGGCCGTAACTCGAGAACCGCTAATACTTACTAAATAATAAACAAAAACATAGATAAATCAGACTTGAGTACATTTGTGAAAATGTGAAAATGCCAATCTTCTATCAAATTTCGTATGTTGCAGTTATTAGCACTGGGTGTGTGTTAAAAGAATTTTTGGCTTCAGGTAATTTTATATTTATTCAAAACTAGAGAAATAGATAGTTTTCGTTTTTTGTTTTTTTACAATATTAGGATTAATTAAAATTGGAGATGAAAATAATTTTCATCTTGCCATTGTCAGTTTTCTCCTTCGTAAAGCGGCAAGATTTAAGTTTCCAATAAGAATTCCGTTTTGGGTTTGAGAGACCACTATCAACTTTCTTAATTTAAATTACTGAATTACTAAAAACTGAAGACTTTAAATGTAATATTGGAGCATACCTTTTTATTTCCTTGAGAAAAACAACATTGTTAGGAGATTTTTGAAACAACGCCATCTAACGACCACTAACAAAGTTCATTACTATACAGTTGGCTACGACTTGAGAGAAAAGTACTTATTTTCGATAGCAGGGTGAATCAAGTTAGTACATTCGAAATAGAGATAGCAACGTTTGAAAGTAAAAATATTTCACCTTCCAGTTAAAGGTTGATTCTCACTATACCTTCCGTTTCCATTCCATATCCGTTCCGTATTTTTCATTGTATTGACGCTATACGTAAGCTTCCGTTCCGTATCAGTTGTTATACTTTTATTGTACAATTTATATCATTTCGAAAGTTTTATTTTAAAATTTGTATCTTTTGAAAATTGTAATAGATTTAATTAAGAGGTGAAAGAATAAATAAATATCAGAAAAATTTTAATTTTTTAATTTAGTTCGCTAACAAGTGAAAAAAGTCAGTGGCGAACATGCTTTTTTAGAAAAATATTCCAGCGAAAACCCATATGCACGTTCCTGGTGAATATGTAGACACTTTTTAGCTTTAAAATATGTCGCCTTTATAGTAACTTTCACTCTCAAAATTTCATTTTAAAGTAAAATGCTAAAAGGACTTGGAAGAAAATTATAATTAATCGAAAAAAATATTAAGATTTTAACACCCTGTAGCTACGAAACAAAGCAGAATCGGATAGTGATGTAAACTTTAGTTACTTTTATGGACTTGTAACTACTAGTTACTTTTGATAATAGGACTAGGTTACTTTAGTTACTCGTTACTTTGGTACTTTATACTTTGGTATCGTTACTTTATAATCGTTGTTTTGTGTACAGGTTGGAAGACTTGGGCTTGACGTGGAACTTTGTTACTTATTGTGCCCAGCGATCTTCGTTGCATGCTCGGGTTAACCTATAAGGGGTTTCTACTTTCTTCTAGTGTAAGGGCTTAATAGAATAATTTCAATACTCGGTATTCAAGTACTGAATAATATGTTTTTAATAATATGTATAATATTTTTATAATGATATGTTAAATAAAACTATGTACTATTAATAAAATTAAAAATAAAAGAAAACAAATCAAACATAGAAAATATGTGTATAATAAATATAAAGTATTTTTTAATAAGAATTCCGTTTTGGGTTTGAGAGACCACTATCAACTTTCTTAATTTAAATTACTGAATTACTAAAAACTGAAGACTTTAAATGTAATATTGGAGCATACCTTTTTATTTCCTTGAGAAAAACAACATTGTTAGGAGATTTTTGAAACAACGCCATCTAACGACCACTAACAAAGTTCATTACTATACAGTTGGCTACGACTTGAGAAAAAGTACTTATTTTCGATAGCAGGGTGAATCAAGTTAGTACATTCGAAATAGAGATAGCAACGTTTGAAAGTAAAAATATTTCACCTTCCAGTTAAAGGTTGATTCTCACTATACCTTCCGTTTCCATTCCATATCCGTTCCGTATTTTTCATTGTATTGACGCTATACGTAAGCTTCCGTTCCGTATCAGTTGTTATACTTTTTATTGTACAATTTATATCATTTCGAAAGTTTTATTTTAAAAATTTGTATCTTTTGAAAATTGTAATAGATTTAATTAAGAGGTGAAAGAATAAATAAATATCAGAAAAATTTTAATTTTTTTAATTTAGTTCGCTAACAAGTGAAAAAAAAGTCAGTGGCGAACATGCTTTTTTTAGAAAAATATTCCAGCGAAAACCCATATGCACGTTCCTGGTGAATATGTAGACACTTTTTTAGCTTTAAAATATGTCGCCTTTATAGTAACTTTCACTCTCAAAATTTCATTTTAAAGTAAAATGCTAAAAGGACTTGGAAGAAAATTATAATTAATCGAAAAAAATATTAAGATTTTAACACCCTGTAGCTACGAAACAAAGCAGAATCGGATAGTGATGTAAACTTTAGTTACTTTTATGGACTTGTAACTACTAGTTACTTTTGATAATAGGACTAGGTTACTTTAGTTACTCGTTACTTTGGTACTTTATACTTTGGTATCGTTACTTTATAATCGTTGTTTTGTGTACAGGTTGGAAGACTTGGGCTTGACGTGGAACTTTGTTACTTATTGTGCCCAGCGATCTTCGTTGCATGCTCGGGTTAACCTATAAGGGGTTTCTACTTTCTTCTAGTGTAAGGGCTTAATAGAATAATTTCAATACTCGGTATTCAAGTACTGAATAATATGTTTTTAATAATATGTATAATATTTTTATAATGATATGTTAAATAAAACTATGTACTATTAATAAAATTAAAAATAAAAGAAAACAAATCAAACATAGAAAATATGTGTATAATAAATATAAAGTATTTTTTAATAAGAATTCCGTTTTGGGTTTGAGAGACCACTATCAACTTTCTTAATTTAAATTACTGAATTACTAAAAACTGAAGACTTTAAATGTAATATTGGAGCATACCTTTTATTTCCTTGAGAAAAACAACATTGTTAGGAGATTTTTGAAACAACGCCATCTAACGACCACTAACAAAGTTCATTACTATACAGTTGGCTACGACTTGAGAAAAAGTACTTATTTTCGATAGCAGGGTGAATCAAGTTAGTACATTCGAAATAGAGATAGCAACGTTTGAAAGTAAAAATATTTCACCTTCCAGTTAAAGGTTGATTCTCACTATACCTTCCGTTTCCATTCCATATCCGTTCCGTATTTTTCATTGTATTGACGCTATACGTAAGCTTCCGTTCCGTATCAGTTGTTATACTTTTTATTGTACAATTTATATCATTTCGAAAGTTTTATTTTAAAAATTTGTATCTTTTGAAAATTGTAATAGATTTAATTAAGAGGTGAAAGAATAAATAAATATCAGAAAAATTTTAATTTTTTTAATTTAGTTCGCTAACAAGTGAAAAAAAAGTCAGTGGCGAACATGCTTTTTTTAGAAAAATATTCCAGCGAAAACCCATATGCACGTTCCTGGTGAATATGTAGACACTTTTTTAGCTTTAAAATATGTCGCCTTTATAGTAACTTTCACTCTCAAAATTTCATTTTAAAGTAAAATGCTAAAAGGACTTGGAAGAAAATTATAATTAATCGAAAAAAATATTAAGATTTTAACACCCTGTAGCTACGAAACAAAGCAGAATCGGATAGTGATGTAAACTTTAGTTACTTTTATGGACTTGTAACTACTAGTTACTTTTGATAATAGGACTAGGTTACTTTAGTTACTCGTTACTTTGGTACTTTATACTTTGGTATCGTTACTTTATAATCGTTGTTTTGTGTACAGGTTGGAAGACTTGGGCTTGACGTGGAACTTTGTTACTTATTGTGCCCAGCGATCTTCGTTGCATGCTCGGGTTAACCTATAAGGGGTTTCTACTTTCTTCTAGTGTAAGGGCTTAATAGAATAATTTCAATACTCGGTATTCAAGTACTGAATAATATGTTTTTAATAATATGTATAATATTTTTATAATGATATGTTAAATAAAACTATGTACTATTAATAAAATTAAAAATAAAAGAAAACAAATCAAACATAGAAAATATGTGTATAATAAATATAAAGTATTTTTTTATACTCTCTCTCTCTCTCTCTCTCTCTCTCTCTCTCTCTCTCTCTCAGCCAGCAGTGTTTACTAAAAATTACTATTTTTATTTTGTAGATTTTCTTACAGTGTAAGTGGCGAAATATCTATTCTCTTTTGAAGAAAAATATTAGCTCTGCTTTTTCAGATGTTAACATTTTTTGTAACTAACGTGAATCCATTTTTAATTAATATCTAAGACATGTTAATCTAAATAAACAATTCTACTCTATAAATAAAAAGCGACAACAAACGGCAAAGGGACAGACCGCCTCCGGGTCGGCATGAGCCAATCATAATAATTGTAATAAAAATATCACACATTTGCCATCCAAAACACCAGCCGGCGTCAAGTCAACGCTTTAAACATAAACATATTGATAACAACTAGACCTACGTCGAAGTAAGGAATATTTCAGTATCGAGTTTCGAGTCCTCAGTTCGTGCATTTCCAGGGATTACGATTACTGCCGGCGCAAAAGTAACGAATTAGCTTAGTAACGAGTAACGAGTCCTAAATTCAAATAGTAAGCATTACTTCGAGTCCTCGTAAGTAACTGTTACTTTGTAAGGCTTACTTAGAATTTTTACATCACTAGAATCGGACCTATGTTGATATGAAAAATAAATCTTATTTTTACGTGAGGAATCTCCCCACGAGAGATGGCACATGTTTTTTGATACACCCTGTATAAATAAATTACAGCCTTCTTAAGGCCAACTGGCGGTAGACTCCAATAAAAAATAAAGAAGAGTACAAACCAAGAAATTACGTCTAGGCCAAAATTAACCTCGATAGGCATTCCCCAGCCGTCTTTGACGCCGCTTTTCTTTCGATCGATCGTAGTGTATTTTAACCTTTCCTTCCTATAAAACTTCTTTCCCTTAAACTATATTTTAATATGGGTAATATAAATTTTTTCTTTCGTGGTTGAAAACCTGTCTCTAATGAAACCTGTGCATATGCATATGTACTTTCTGAATTGTTTGTACTCTCTGTACAAGCTATATGTAATCATGTAATCATGTAATGTTCCAATAGCAGGCGGTAAAACCGATGAGGCTATTGTCTGTTTTCAAAGAGTTTAAGAGTTATTACTTTTCACTTTTCACTTTTACGCACTATAGTGAATCATTCTTGTTGCATTTTCTTCAAGTTCTTTATCTAGTCGGTTTTTGAACGCGTTTATACTGGGGGCAGTCACTGTATTTTCTGTTAAAGCATTCCATGAATATGCAACACGATTTGTTAGAAAATTTTTCCTCTGTACTTTGGCTGTCTTTTCTTTGCTTGTTTTCTTCGAGTGTCCACGTAATTGAGGGTTATGATTTTGGGAAAATATATTTTTAACATCACATGTATAATGTCCGCTTGTTATTTTAAATGTTTCTATCAAATCCCCTCTGTGTCTTCTTTCTCTTAATGTTGTTATATTAAATTTAGCCAGTCTTTCTGTGTAGGTCATATTTTGTAGCTCCAACGGGATTTTAGTCACGCGCCTCTGTATCTTTTCCAGTATCTCTATGTCCTTAATATAGTAGGGGTTCCACACTGTGTACGCGTACTCAAGCTTTGGTCTAATATAGCTTTTGTAGAGCTTTGCTATCATCTCTATAGAGTGGTCTTTAAAAGTACGCTGTATTAGATACACAAAGGAGTTACATTTCTTGGCAATTTTTACAATGTGGTTTTCCCATTTTAAATCTGATGTAATAGTCACTCCAAGGTCATTTTGTTCTGACACTGTAGACAATATTGTGTTGTTGAGTATATATTCTTTATTTGGGTTATTTGGTCCTATTTTAAGAACGGCACATTTGGATTCGTTCAGTTTCATTCCCCAAGTATTTGATACAATGTATTTGATATTGCCCAAGTATTTGATATACAAACTAAAACTCTATCGATACACTGACTATTGCGCATCGAGAGAAGCGTTGCATTGATAAATTTACATATAATCCTATATTTGACGGGTTGTAACTAAAAAGAAAACGTTCTAAATACCTTGAACACGTTGTTCCTGCAGCACGTGTTGCTGTTGCTGAGCTTGTTGCTGTCTTAAAGCTTGTAACTGCTTCCATTGCCTTTCCTGTTCCGCTTCTCGAGCTGACTTTTGCTGTTGCACTATTTTTTCTTGATCCTGTATCAAAATAAAGAGGGATGAAAGGGAACGAAATTAAATCCCATTAAAAGCTTGTTCGATCGTCTTGTAGTGACTCTATGTACCAGTTAACTACTAAGAATTTTCTGAAATTGTATCTGTTACAGTTAGTATTTTAATAAAAATCACCAAAGACATCGAACGTTGTGTTTCAATAATTGAAATTGAAATTCTCTAGACATCACAAACCTTTACAGAAAAACATCTAAAACTACAAAGATTAAAAATGTAGTGTAAATTTCATTCCATCGAAAACAAAAATCATTGAAGTTTAACATCTTGATTCCCTTTTCAATTTATTACATAATAGAAAATGCTGAAATAGATAATGAAGTTTCTTTATCACAAAATTAAAATTTTGCTATTTTTAATCAAGTGAACAAAGAGAATAATGCAAGTTATTTCGGTATTTACAGTAAAAAGTACATTCATAAAAGTGAAAATTTTGAAAAGCCTTAATGTCAATAATACGTAGAGGACCATTTATGTAAAATATTTTCAAGATCGCAGTTCTATATCTAAATTTAATTGATTGTAATTGTATTTCAGTAAAATACAGGGATTAGCTTGAACTTGTATTCCGGCAACTTTAGCAGCATATTCTGCAGGTAAAATTAGTAAAAGTTCGTAGCCACATGTATGTCCATAAAATGTTTAGTTTCGGTGAGTTAGTGAAAAAATATACATTTCCGTGATTTTCTACGTAAAAAAAATGTCTCTTGGTAAAAATTGCTGAGCAACCGTCCTCGAGATATTTTAGAATGGAAATATTGTCATATTGTCGTATTAGCAAAAATAAACGTGTTGAGTAGTTAGATAACTTAAAAGCAAAAAAAAACAGCTTTTGTCAGCTGATTTACTGTTCTGGTATTATTTTTTATAATAAATATGTAAATTCTCAAAATGTGTAGCACAGGCCATTGTGGTGTAGCTGTGCAGTCATGGAAGCAAATGTGTAGCAAAATACACAATTGTGTAGCTTGTGGCAACCCTGATATCGATTTTTGACTGGTGTTTGATTGTTACCTGTCCAGGGCTGGTCCAAAATTGTTCAAATTTGGCATGTGCATCTACCACACATAAACCTTTAAAAAATCAATTTACGACTTCGCTGTAAAATCAATAGGGGAGCCAATATTTGAACAGTTCATAATTTGCATGGGATTTTCTGTTTCCAACGACGATGCACAACCCTGTATGTACTTTCTAAATAGTTGAAATACTCTGTATAAAGGGGGTACACAATGTGCAAACTAAAGCACTATCGAAACTCGACAGCGTATCGAGAGAGAAGTGTTGTATCGATAAATTTACATATATTTATTATTATTATATTATTTGAGGAGTAGTAACTAAAAAGCAAATGTTCTAAATACCTTGAACACGCTGTTCTTGCAGCACGTGTTGCTGTTGCTGAGCTTGTTGCTGTCTTAAAGCTTGTAACTGCTTCCATTGCCTTTCCTGTTCCGCTTCTCGAGCTGACTTTTGCTGTTGCACTATTTTTTCTTGATCCTGTATCAAAATAAAGAGGGATGAAAGGGAACGAAATTAAATCCCATTAAAAAGCTTGTTCGATCGTCTTGTAGTGACTCTATGTACCAGTTAACTACTAAGAATTTTCTGAAATTGTATCTGTTACAGTTAGTATTTTAATAAAAATCACCAAAGACATCGAACGTTGTGTTTCAATAATTGAAATTGAAATTCTCTAGACATCACAAACCTTTACAGAAAAACATCTAAAACTACAAAGATTAAAAAATGTAGTGTAAATTTCATTCCATCGAAAACAAAAATCATTGAAGTTTAACATCTTGATTCCCTTTTCAATTTATTACATAATAGAAAATGCTGAAATAGATAATGAAGTTTCTTTATCACAAAATTAAAATTTTACTATTTTTAATCAAGTGAACAAAGAGAATAATGCAAGTTATTTCGGTATTTACAGTAAAAAGTACATTCATAAAAAGTGAAAATTTTGAAAAGCCTTAATGTCAATAATACGTAGAGGACCATTTATGTAAAATATTTTCAAGATCGCAGTTCTATATCTAAATTTAATTATTTAATTGTATTTCAGTAAAATACAGGGTAGCCCGAACTGTATTCCGGAAACTTTAGCAGCATATTCTGCAGGTAAAAATTAGTAAAAAAGTTCGTATACATGTATGTCATAAAATGTTTAGTTTCGGTGAGTTAGTGAAAAAATATACATTTCCGTGATTTTCTACGTAAAAAAAATGTCTCTTGGTAAAAATTGCTACGAGCAACCGTCCTCGAGATATTTAGAATGGAAATATTGTCATATTGTCATTATTGACAAAAATAAACATGTTGAGTAGATAGTTATTTGACTGAAATGATAAATTTGGAAACTTTATTTTTGTATAAATTAATCATAAATTAATCAAAAAATTTAAGAATCATTATTTGTAGCGATTTTTACCAAGAGACCCTTTTTACGTAAAAAAAAACGTGGTAAATGTATATTTTTTACTCAGTAGTTTTATACAGGTACGGAAGAAAAGTTGTTACTCATCAAACCGGTTAAAAAATATGTAAGTAGCGCCTCCTAGAAGTAGGAGTCAAATTGACATTAAAATCAAATTTCTCATGTCAAAAAACTCCCAGACACCAATTTTCATCCAAATATTGACGTTACACTTCAGAAATTATTTGGAAAAAATCGAAATAAAAATGAAACTTCTACAACCTATATCTCCGAAACGAAGCATTTTAGGACTTACATTTATACGAACTTTTTTATTTATTTTTATCTGCAGAATATGCTGCAGAAGTTTTCACAATACAATTCGGACCACCCTGTAGAACAATAAACATGTATTAAAAAACACTCTAGTTGGCAATAATATATTCTAAGTTGAAAATATTCCATCCCATTGACGTTAATACTATTGCAATTAAAAGGGTTCCCGGATAAGTACTCTATTATACAAAATATTTTTTTAAAAAAATATCACGATAGAAAAAAATGACAAAACTGAACACTCCATAAAATTTACTCTACATTTAACGCTCGAACAATAATAAACCTAGAGAATATCAAAGACACTGCACAAAAACACATCGTTGTTAATACAAAGACTAAATTTTAAAACAAACAGCCTGTAAACATGCAAATAAAATAACAAAGAAGGCTGAAACTAAACAAATAGAGCAGATCAATTTTCACCAACACCGTTGCACAGCTACGTCTTAGTACCCCGACTAACACGGTTCTTTTTTGTTTTAGGGTTTAGATAAGCGACGATACCAAAATCCAATACAAATATTAGTAAAAAAAAAGATAGCTCTGATACCTGTCGACTCTATGGAATATTGAAGGAAGTTGGGTTGGTCTCGGGTGGTGTATATAAAAATTCATGCTTTACGAAAAAAAAAGTTTTTCTTCAACGTACTCTCTAAATTATCATCTTCGAAATAAAGTATAAAAAAGTAAATTCTAAAACAATGTATGGTGCTGATAAAATAAAACGCATCAAAAATCACACAAAATCAGAAGCTTTACCAAATAAAAAAAAATGTAAATACAGTATTGTGGTAGCGCTTTGAATTGCAGTATCTAATGCCACATGCAAGTATTTTCTTTGCAGCATATTTGATAAACCGATAAACTATTAAACAAAAATATTGATGCAATTTAAACTTAGTTAAACCACAATCTATACAAAAAAATACAATTTTATCGATAAAGTGTTCAACTTATAATTAATAATTCACGTATAAACCGATTAGTAAAAATGAACGAGCCAAAATGATTGAAATAGTTAAAAATATTTAGTAATTTTTTGGATTGTCGACAAAAGATAAGCATATAAAGAACTTTAATAATATAACAATAAAAAATTTTTGGCAAAAATGTTTAAATTTGTAGTATAATTTAAGATACGAGCAGGCTCTTCATTTGACTTTATAGAGCAAATGATTGCAACAGATATTTTATTTAGATTAAAGTTGCAAAAATTAGATTAAACCGAATTTTATTATCGCTATATTGGTTCACATTGCGCCGTTTTCAGCAAGGTTGTCGTGTATTATTTAGAATTATCCTAATGTCAGTCATTATTTTGTATAATATTGTGTTGTTGAATCTTTGTGAGTAATTCTCGTTATTTTTGTCTATTTTCATAGTCTTTTTTAAAAAAAATGTACTTTTAAGCACAAACAGTTCTTTTAAGAAGTAAGTTTTCGAGTTTTTGTATTGCACGAAGCATTTAAACAGTCGAAGCAAAGAGCTTGTAGCTTTCCTGATAAACTATTTAGAACGAGAACGTGACAATAAAGGTTCTGTTTTACCCTTGACTGCAGTCAGAGAAGTAAGTTTGATTGATAAACACATTACACCGCTTTCAAAGTTATTTCTACGTTAGTTTTAATTAAATTTTGTGGTTATTAGTTTGTGCATTAATAGCACCATCTTACTTGTTATTACCACTTATGGCGTTGTAAGATGTACATCAATAAATAAATAAATAACCCATAATAACGCTTAGAATAATCTTCATAATGGACTAGTTTTTGCTAATATGTAATAAGTAAAATAAGCTATAAAACAATAAATCAATTAATTACTAAAATAGTAGTTATTAAATTAAAAATAAAACGTAAAAATCTTATAATTATAATTATTATAAATAAAAAATGATATAATAAATATTATATTGTTTGTCACTTTTAAATTAAGAATCATCTCATAAATCCATCACAATCTGGCACGCTGTCGCCATCGCTTGTCACTCAAAGTTGATCACGTGCATCGGAAATTGTTTTGCGACTACTATATTTTATATTCGAATTATCGAAAAACACAAAAATAAAGTAGATTTTATGAACATCCTATTAGAGGCTCAATTAGACTCAATTTAAAGCTTCCCTCTAAACTGTCCCTCAAATTACCACATACAACAATTTCAATCATTTTGATTCAAGTCGAACAAAATTTTTTATTTAAAATGCAGACTCGTTTTAATGATTTACTGAGTAAAAGATTTGTAGTACTTAAAAATAATAATAAAAACAACATTTTATACTATTTTTTGTAAATATTGATTAATGAGAAAAAGACAATTTTTGTAGTTTTAAATTTGATTCGATGAGTACAGAATATTATCTATATACTACAGCACAGATATAAAAAACAGAAGGGTGGTAAAACCTGTTTCCTGTAAATTTTAATCATCTTTTTCTCTTTCTGTACGAATTATGGCAATATAAATAATAATAATAATACATCTTTATTGCAAATCATATAAAATTGAGTATTACAATAAATAATAATAATATACTAAAGCCTAAATAGATCCACCCACCAAAGGATTAAATAGCAGCTGCATTGTTTTTGATATTTAGGCCTAGGTATTATAAAAATAAATAAGTTACTATATCCAAATAAATTATTTTTACACGTTACATTATAAAGTACATAACACGTTATAGTCGAATTAGTAAACTAGAAAATCATAATAAGTAAATAACAAAATTAATTTAGTGGACATCCATTAGATGCTGTTTATAAGAGAATCAGAAACTCATTGGCTTAAGGCTTTTACACCTCAAGTGGTAAAGTGTTATAAATTCTATACATCTGTACCCCAGAAGCAAACTATATTAAGTCACAAAACATAGTTTTAAGAAAAAAGAATTTAAAGTTCTTTTTCGAAGTTATTTACTAATTACTCGGTTATTTTTAAATGATTGTAAAATTTGGTATATGAACAACTTATTTTGAACTTAAAATATAAAACAGTTTTTAAATAAATTAGCAATACAATAATTACAAATTCCAAAATTTTTTTTGAGTGACGTAAAAAAACATAATTTGCATATTAGAAAAAGAAACATTTACAGGACTTAACTTATATTAAGTCCCTATTTATGCCAAAACGAATAAAGCTAAACCATCTTAAGTCCAAATAATAGTTTAATAGTGATATATTAAGAAAATATTTAACAGAAAATTGTAAAACAGGTATGTATGTCGCAATTTGGAACCAATTTACTATCTTTATTTAATTTGATTTTCAACCGACTATTTTATTTATTGGTGCGGATAGCGTAAAACAAGAAAGACCAAAGGGTAGAACATAAAAAGCTAAGTAACTTGAACCACAGGTTGTCCCAGGCTGAGCGTGCATTAGAAGTTTCTAGAGAACTACAATATCTAGATCGGAGATTTTTTGCACATCATTGTTTCACAACGAGATCTATCGATTAAAAATATTTTCAATATGACGGCACTTCCGAAAATACCGGAAGTTGACAGCAACTTTCTAATTATAAATGGGTGCCCTCATTTTTTATTACATACTTAAATTCTCTGTAAAATTTTATGAATTTTGATATTAAAGACTCTATACCGATCATTAACCGTTTCTGAGAAAAAAAATATTTAAAATTTTTGAACGAAAAAACTGCCTGTCAAAAATATGTGTATAGTCTAAACGTTAAATTTAGTGATTACCACAGCCACTGTGCCATAAAGACAAGACATGTGGCTATCTATTTCAAAAATTAAATTATTCTAATGTCATATAGTATTGGCTGCAGCTGTCATAGAATTGAGCGATTAAAAAATTATCATAAATAATTTTTTTTAACGGAAACCCACTTTTCTATTTCACTAGGCTTTTCAATTCGTTACTTTTTGATTATACATGTTCTTATACCTAAAACAAATCGTTCAAAAACAAGTCGATCAGCAAACAATGGTTCAACTTTGTTTAAAAAGCAGTATGTTATCGATCATCATTTCCAACTTCGCCAACTTCGCGCTGTTTTTTTTTCAGTGTTGATACGGTATATTATTATTAATTAATAATATCTAACTATTAGATATCACTAAATAGCGAAAATACGATATTTATATATTTTTATAAATACACTTTTTAAACAAATTCAAATAATTCGTTTTCTGACAGATGGAAATAAATTGTCTCACTGTTTGACACTTAATGTCAAAGGAAGCTTATTTTTGGTATAGGAACATTTATAGTTAAAAAGTAACGAATTGAAAAACCTTTTAGCTAGTGTGATAAAAAGTGAGTTTCCATTTGAAAAAAATGATTTATGATAACTTTTTAGTCACTCAATTACGTGACAGCTACCGCCATTATGATATGACATTTGAACAATTTAATTTTTGAAATAGATAACTACGTCTTATCTTTATGCCACAGTAGCTGTGGTAATCACTAAATTTGACTTTTAAGGTACATTCAGGTTGATAGCGTCGAGCGTCGCATCCGCCCCATCGAACCCCGACGCTCAGCAGACGCTAGCGCAACGCCAAACGAGACGCTGTCTGCCTGAACGGTCTAATTTAAGTGAATTGGTTCCATTTCGACACGCAGACGCGACGCGACTCTCGACGCTCTCAGCCTGAATGTACCTTTAGCCTATACAAATTTTTTGGCAGGTAGTTTTTTCGGCCCAAATTTTTAAATATTTTTTTCTCAAAAACGGTTATTGTTAGGTATAGAGTGTTTAACATCAATATTCATAGAATTTTACAGATAATCAAAGTATGTAATAAAAAGTAGAAACGCCCATTTAAAATAAGAAAGTTGCTGTGAACTTTCGGTATTTCTGGAAGTACCGCCATATTGAAAATATTTTTAATCGATAGATCTCATTGTGATTTTCATGATGTTCAAAAAATCTCCGATCTAGATATTGTGGTTCTCTAGAAACTTCTAATGCACGCTCAGCCTGGGACACCCCGTATATCTAAAATATGCCAATTTTGGACTTAACATAGTTTGCTTCTAGTGTACAGATATGTGAAAGATCGCGAGAACATCGATGTTTGATTGAAAAAAAAAATAAGTACGTACACACCTTTATAAAAGGCCTATCGTGCTAAAAAATTATCATTTGTAAAACATTTCATCATCATTTGTAAAAAAGAATATAAAAAGATAAGTAAAATTTGTAGCTTTGTTACGTTTACCTTCTGTTTTTATTTTATCGTTACTGTAGATACTTTATAAAAATAGAAAATGACGATAAAAAAGAACTAATAATCAATTTCTACACAATTTTATCGATAAAACAGAAAAATAATCAGCTGATATAATAATCGGGATACGCCGCGCAACAAAATCATAAGAAACGTAAAAAAATCGCTCTCAATCCACACCAAAACGGGGTTCTCACCGGCTGTTGCGGCGGCTCATAGTTTTCCTGACAGAGCGAGGGAAGTGTGCGCATGATCTCGGAAGGCGTCAGCACCCGGATCTGTTGATCCGATGCCGGACTGTGCGTCAGAGACAAACATCGGGATAGGGCGGCGTGGTCGGGACACGGGTTCACCGGCTGGTAGTGGGGATTGACGGTGACGTTGGGAGCGGGGCCTACGCGGTCACCGGGACCGGCCACGTGGCCGTGCACGGTGAACTGCTGGTGCGTGGGCGGGGAGGGGGGCGAGGTACGGGTTGCGGGTGCGGGGGGAATAGATACAGAGCTAGTGGTGGTGGTTGTGGTAGTGGTTAGTGGAGGCGCAGGCATTTTCTGCTGCGCGGTGGTGCACACCTCGGACGTGGGGGCCGGCGCCTGCGTACTGGACGGCGATCCGGACGGTGGCAGGCTGGCGGTGGCTAGGGCCGGAACGACGGGAGGAGCGGAGGGCTTCGGGCCCGGTACGGGGCTCGAGGCGGAGGAGTCCTTGGCGGTCTGTGACTAAAGGGGCAATGTGACAGCACATGAATATTTACAGAAAGGTTAACAACACAAAAGTAAACGGGTGGACGATACACTTTTCTTACCTACCATCATAAATTATAAAAACAGCAGGTTTAGTAGTGACTGAAGTTAAGAAAAAACTCAAAACACGGGCTAATAAAACTACTTTTTCAATTTGTCAAGCTTTCGAGAATTTTATTCCCATCATCAGGACAGTTTAAATGAGTGAATTAACAAAACAACATCCTTTGCACAATATGGCCTTAAAAATTAACATTGGAAACACAAGGATATTTCCTTTATAAAATATTAAAATACACATACATCTAACGACATTATTTTTAGTATTTTTTTTAAAGAAGAATTGCTACACTATTGTTTCGGGCTCGATAAAACAGCCTGTTTGATCGTCTGACTGTTTGATGAAGCTCGAAACAACAATGTGGCAATTATTTTTAGTAATTTCTTTTTAAAGAAGAACGTTAGATGTACATGTATGCATTTTAATATTTTATAAAGGAAGTTTTCAATGTCCTACGATGTTAGTTTTTAAGGCCTTATTGTGCAGAGGATGTTGTTTTGTCAGTTGACTCATTGAAACTGTCCTGATAATGGGAATAAAATTCTCGAAAGCTTGACAAATTGAAAAAGTAGTTTTATTAGCCTGTGTGGTGATTATTGACTGCATCGTCACTTAAATTTTGAGTTTTTTTTTATCAAAAATTATAAAATTATATATATTGACAAACAAAAATATACCAAATTAACTTAAACACAACTGAAAAATTGAGCTTTACAATGAGCATAACGGATTAAATTGTTTCATAGTTTGTAAAGAATACATTATTTTATGTAATAGTAAACATTAATAATTACAGTTGTTTTTATATGTTGGATCTGGGACAAAATATCTCAAAACTAAAAAACGCAGGTGTATTATTTAGTGATTAGTGGACGTTTCTTTAGAAAGTGTCTTATTCAGGACTATACACTTATTTAAAACCCTTAAATGTAGTCCATGGGATGAAAATATATTTGTCAAAACGTAATGAACCTGACTTTATTTTGACTCAGATCCAACAAATAAAAACAACTTTAATTATTTTGTGGTCACTAAAACAACGAAATATTAATAATTAAATCGACAGAAATAAGTTCGATTCATGTGGGCATAAGTATATTAGTTAGCCGGCGCCGGCGCTTTAAAAGTTTAGGTATTCCAGTCGATTTAGCCTTAAAATAATACTTTGTTCTCTCATCTTATCAATCAATCATACTAACGGTTGATATGATATATGGTATTATTTTGAAATTTATAAGCAAAAAATTGTACCATTTTTCTTGTGTTAACACTCAAGAATGCTGCCCAAACTCTAAAAATACTTCCATCTTCTGTTACAGATTTTAAAGCTATTGTGGTGTCAGATTAGTTGTATTATTATCCAGTACTTTACTTACTTCTTTAAAAATACTATTAAAGAGAACTATGTAAAGAGTAAAAGAGCATATTTTATGGCAAATAGTTATTGTTAATCCGGCACAGACTTTAACCTACCTAATAAGGCTAAACTGCACAATTCATCTACCACATCAGTATTGTTTGCAATCTTAAGCACGTTGGTAATATTGTATGAATATCTCAGTATCCAGATTGAAAAGAACGAGCAAAAAAGACGAATACCACCTACTAAGTACGATGTAGTACGATAAGTACAGCTGGTTTCAAAAAAAATGAATACGACTCTTTACACATTCTTTTCGAATATTTGGGTGGTGTATATTTATGTGTCAAGTATTTTGACATGTTAAGATTATTGTGACATTGTATAAAAACTTTGCTTTTGACACAGTGGCAAATAATTTTTTCAGAACGTCAGCATGACATGAGTAGAGAAATGGAGGACTGGTATCATAGAATATACTGCCCGAAATAATAAAAATATGTTTTAAATTGTATTCAATTTTATTGGAACCAGCTATACATAATCTTAAAAAACATATTACAATTAAATTAAAGAAAAACAGCTTAAAACATATACTCTAAAGTAACAGATTTAATAAAAATTGATGTTTCACGGGTATTTCAGTCATATTTAAACAGACTAAATCTTAATTTCTTTATATTTTTATTTGTCAGTATAATTTCTTATTTATCTTTATATTTATTTGTTTGTCACATAATCATTTAACTAGATATAATTGTAACATATATATCTTGTTAACCTCTCTTTAATATATTAAAACAATTGAAAAAATGGAAAACTTAAGCCTGTCATGCCTCAGTAATTATTAGGACGTAACACAAAAATGTGTAGTGCTCCTATAAATATTACAAAATATACAGCAAAAGGCTATTTAAAGAAATCGCCAATAAGATAAATACAATATAAGAACAATACTATCTTAGTTTTCAAAAAATTGCGATTTCTAACTAGTTCTGCGCACTTAACTTTGAGAGATTAATTTTAAATAAATGTTTTTGTAACAAATTAACTTATTCATAATATTTATGGAGTTATACAGCGTTAGTGACAACCCCAGACCTGAAACAAGCTCAATCAGAGCATGCTCTTTTCGACAGAACGATCGATAAAAAATATAAAATAAAAATTATTTGCATTAGTGACCATTTAGACAAAAATATAACAATTTATTTCTATTAAACTAAATTCGCGTTATAAAATGTTATAAAATAAACATATTTCCCCAAAACTATAACTAAAACGTAGGATAATAATAAAACGTTTACCTGTTGCTGTTTTTTCATTCTCAACTGGCTTCGATTGTCTCTGGCTTGCTGAAGATAAGGCGCCTTTTGTTCTTGACTTAGAGTACGCCATTTTTTAATTAATTGTTTATATCTGTTAAAATAAAAGTTAAAAAGCTTTTTGAGAATAAATAGTGTAAATGTCATAATCCATGAAAATATTAGTAGGATTTACTGAATAAAAAGACCAAGGAATGATAATATTAAAAAAATTGGCGAGCCTACGAAATGCTTCTAATATGGTCAATTTTAATTCCGACCTATCATTGGCATTGAAGTTTGTGACAATTTTATTCAGTTGATTTTTCAACTGCTGTAAAATTCAGTCACCAACGTAAAGCTAATATTAAGCTATAAATTTTACATATTTATAAAATAAAATATAAAACAGCTTATTTAAAAAAATAACTTTTTAAAAATAAGTTTTATTTTTTCAGATATTTTTAGAACCTTTATTTCGATTTGATTGAAATTTTAGGTGTCAAGTACTTTAACATTTGGCTTTCACAAAAATCCAGAAAAAGTACAGGAATAACGGTTCTTATAGTATCTGATAAAATGTGTTTATTTTTTTTAAGTCTGATACCCTCTAGCGGACAAACGAAGCACTTTTGTATAGAGGTAAATTGTGTTCAAATGAACTTATTTTGATATGAAAAATACGTAATAGTTCTATGTCCACCAAAGTGGTGGGGGAAGGTTAAACTTGCTTTTATTAAAATAAGAATAACTCTGGTTTGGGTTATGCGATTTAAACATACTAGGGCTCGTTTAAAAGAGCGTTTCTTCCTTAATGATCACCAGTATAAATTTTGTTTCTACAATTTTTTTCGTGGTAGCTAGAGGGCGCTGTTTGACATCATTACATATATTGCGCTTTTGCGTAAAAAAATTAAATAGGAGGCTATATTTCTCTTTGCACAGTTAAATAGAGCACAAAATTTCTAAAATATCAGCGCAAACCGCAACTTTCTATCTTCTCTCTAAGCGGAGATATTAAGAGAACAAATCATATTAGGCTGCCGCTAGGATTATATGGTCTAAAAATTATAGTAGTAGGCTAGGAAACAAAAAGAGATAAATTGGTTAAGTCAAAATATCAAAACATATATTATAATTTCATTTTAATACTATTTAATTATTATTTATCCATGTTCGTTCTTGATTTGGCCCCATAAATTAAAACCTAGGCATATTGAATCCGATGACCTAGCTGGCCATGGAAATATGCCGCTCCAGCGTCTCTATCTACTAAAGTAAGTGGTATCCACGAAGCCCCACACATTCACAGCAAAAGAAGCGGCACCACTGCCTCAACTACGCCAATTGCATTCATGATGATGAAATTGCAACAAATACAATTTCATCATGATCCCCTAACAAAATTGGCAATTCATTTCTTAGAAATTATGGATAGTTCATTTCATTCTGATAATTAAAAAAGTCTAATCATTCGCCATCCTAGAATTCAAGCATAAACATTTACCGACCAACGGTCTTGGTGCTAAACTACGTGCATCGAGGGTAGTTTTGGACCAGTAGTGCATATTGTTAAGATTCGCACCTTCGTTCGGTGCTATATAAAAAGTGACCTAAAGGACATAAACTTTATAATATCATAATAAATAACACAAACAACAGGTAAAACACGAAAACTAGTGAAATTAAGGACGAACTTGGATTAATAACTAAATGACGTTACATGAAATAAACCCCTAGTTTTCGACCATACGAAATTCGGCCGTTTTCTGTTAAAAGCAATTATTGATTGTCCAACTTTCGGACATTTTAATCTGAGAACTACTTACGTATAATTAACCAAGAAATTCGTAAAAATTATATGGATGGATGATAATGTTACATAAACACGTTTAAATAATTATAACGTCATTTTTTTAAGAAAACGCCCGAAATTCGGATGCATGAAGACTGAACTTAAACGTTTTGATATTTTGATGTAACCAATTTGCCTCTTTTTGTTTCCAAGGCTACTACTATAATTTTTAAACCATATAATCCTAAGCGGCAGCCTAATATGATTTGTTCTCTTAATATCTCCGCTTAGAGAGAAGATAGAAAATTGCGGTTTGCGTTGATATTTTGGAAATTTTGTGCTCTATTTAACTGTGTAAAGAGAAATATAGCCTCCTATTTAATTTTTTTACGCAAAAGCGCAATATATGTTATGATGTCAAACAGCGCCCTCAAGCTACCACGAAAAAAATTGTGGAAACAAAATTTATAATGGAGATCTTTAAGGAAGAAAAGCTCTTTTAAACGAGCCCTAGTATGTTTAAATCGCGTAACCTAAATCAGAGTTATCCCTATTTTAATAAAAGCAAGTTTAACCTTCCCCCACCACTTTATTTTATGAGATAGAGCAAAATACTCTATATCAAAAAAATTACAAATTTCTCGATGATTACAACAGTAATATTGAAAATACCTGTTCACCTGCACATTTTTGAGAAAAACCGTTTTCTGGTTGGCTATTAGAAAAACGCCCCCTAGCTGGCATTTTTCGAACTTGAAAATAATTTCCAGCGATTTCTCTCGGTCGATTTATTTGTTAGAATTTTTTTCCCAAAGTTATACGATATATATACGATAAATAGTTTCTGAGATACAGCCGGCGTCCATTCTTAGTTGGCCACCCGGTACATTCGAGGTTGCATATCGGGACGTTGAACAATTGGCAAATTTTTCTTGCGACAAAGAAACAACTAACACCCACTAGTACCTAAGGATGCAACCCATCCCGCGTTAGATATTAACATTGCTACAGTTTGAATCTAGTAGTATTCTTCCGTGCAAATTACCTGTAAAGCGATATAATTTCTATAAAGCCAATTATTATTGAATTATGTATTTTTATATGAGATATACGATTATTCTCTTGAGAGGTGCAGAATACAAAATAACTTAAGTTTTATATTTAAACTGTGCAACAACTTGATAGAATGTACTTAATTGTTAAACAAAGTAAACTTTGCGGTCCCGATTGCTAATCCTCGACAGTGTAAACGTTATCGGCCATTGGCGACATCAAATTTGCAGCAGAAAGCGCCCATATACCGTTCTTGCTTCCTATGGAACAACTTAGCAAATTATAACAATATTAGTATTAGTATAGACCTAGTTAATATTGTCTTGTAATTGGATTTTTTAATCTGTTAGACAATAAAGCATATTATTATTATATTGGGACACCCTGTATACATACATAACATACCTAGTCTTGTTTTTTATCTGAAAAAATCAAAAAGTATAATAAGGGTGAGTCACTTTTCAAAAAACACCCGGTATACATTACAAAACATATACCTTAACCTACAGTCATTTTTGGATCCCGTCTGACAATTCTGCATTTTTATTTTTGATTTTATTGGAATCAGCACAAAGCATCAAGACTGAATCACTCGGTACTCATTCCTTAGTGTTTTTATTACATTCTTAGTCACATATTTTATTCAAACAAATGCGTACCTGTCAGACCACGCAGGATATTCAGTCTTCCATTCGGGATGATTCATGTTGGCGTAGAGTACCGCTGATATGGTGGCTCCACTACCTAAAGCTTCGTCGGCTTTCATTTTCTCCGACGACCGTTGATTATACGTGGACGCTACTCCAACACTGGTACTGTCAATTTCAACACCCTCGCTCATGCTCACCCAAGGACTAGGCGGTTCGGAAAAGGCTGGACTAAATTGTGGACTACTGCAAACGTAAAAAATGTCAGTCAATATGAGCTTTGCGTATTTCAACCAATTTTTAAAATTCTGAGAGAAGCGCTCGGTACAGCAAACGTCGCGTCGTCCAGGTTACGGTTCATACCGAAGAATTTTGGTTTTTTACTAGTACATTTATTGAAATTATAAAATTCTCAGGTACGATGTTTCTGTACTCAAGTTCGTGTTTCTATTTCAATTAATACAAATTAAGTGAAAAAAAATTTGAACTGGGCAAAAATTGCGACAATGTCGAATGAGTTCGACAAAACAACTGAGTAAACAGTATACAGGGTGGCGCCTCTCACACGCCGCCAAGGCTCAAATGAGAACGACAGTTTGTATCTAAATAAAATTTTGTGAGCATATGTAGGTTAATTTAGAGCATTTTTTTAAATATAGAGAGTTCTGAAGGGTGTCCACAAAAAAAGTTACACATCAAAGTTGTGTTTTTTGTAATGGAACACCCTATATATTAATTGATTTTCGGTTTTAGGAGAAAAATAAAGGTGAGTTTAATTTGATAAATGTATATGTCTAAAATGTAAGGTTTTTGACATATTTGTTATTTTCTAAAAATAAAGAACAAATTTTAAATTTCAATAAAAGCTACCTAAATTGGAATTTACCCGGGACAGCCTAGTATGTAGTTAAAATAACTATTGTATTTTAAATTAAGTTAAAACTTGACCCAAAAAGTTATACAGGGTAAGAAAAAGTTAATATTGAACATTGGTTACATTTAAAAGCAAGTTACTCTTTTATTTTAAATGGAACACCCAGTATTATGGGTGTATTATATTATTCCGATATTCAATCTGAAATTCGTGTCTCTTCAAAATACTATTAAGGTTGCCTACCTCTTAGACAAAGATTTTCCTAGATATTTTAATTTTTGTGATTTTGCGTCAGTAGATCTTTATTATTTGAAAAAATCTAGGGTGGCTGTGTGATATACCTTTCGTTAAAAAAAATCGTTAAATTATTATTTGATAAAATCTAGGCGGCCCTGAGATACCTTTTGTAAATTTCACAAAAATTAAAGGATGTAGAATACAATATTGAACGGTAATAAAAAGGTACACGTTTAAAACATATTTTAATTGTTACAGAATTAAAACTAAATATAAATGTATAATTATCTGACAAAAACTAGCTAGGAATTCAATTACTCAAAACACTTCCTTTCCTGTTCACTGCATAAAACTGCATGCTTTTCAAAAGATATTTTCATGTTAAGACGTATTATGTGGAGTTCTACTGCGAAAAACAGCTAAAATAATTTCTCCCATGCTGTCGATAATACTTGGTCGGTTGGTTAATAAATTATATAAAAATGCATTTAGCCACTCCGAACGAATATCAATTTACTTAGGAAATCTAAACAAAACTTAAAATTAACTTCTCACTGAGCACATCTGCATCTTTGGCTATACAGAGCGTCCCAGAAATAAGTGCAAGTATTTTAAGGGGTTGTAGATCTCGATAAAAGAAACATATTTTCTTTTAATCGTTTTTCAAAAAGTCCAAAATAACGGAGTTATTTTACTTTAAAAATATCAGAAAAATTGCTATAATTTTGAGAACCACTGGAATCTTTTTTGGATTTTCTTTCTTGTAAATTTAATCTACTACCTATGTTTATCAAGAAATTATTATTTTTTAAATAAAAACTAAAAAAATTTCCAAAAAAATTTCCCAAAATTCCGAATTTTCAAAAAAAAATTGTCTTTCTGGGCTTGAACTATACAACCAGTTAAAATACTTACACTTATTTCTGGCACACCCTGTATAACAGCGATCGATAAAAGGGTATTAAGCGGGGTTTCCACATGCAAGGATTACTGGCGCCAGATTTATTGTCTGTGGAAACCTGTAAAATCGACTGGCGAAAGTTTAGTGGCGCCACTAATTTATGTGCCAGTAAAGTTCAACGCTCCTGTACTTTTTGGCGCCAGGTTTGTGTGTGAACAATACAGCAAACATCTCCAGTCGGTAAAAATGTCGTTTGTTTCAAAAAAGTGGTCTACTGAATTAATAATAAAATTTTTGGAAGCCTATGATCAACAGCCTTGCTTATGGAACAATAAAATAAGTGATTATAAGGACCGAAATAAAAGGGATGAAGCACAGAATATCTAGCTACGCAACAGAAGCCTCGTTACATGTATAAAATTGTAGGTCTCAAAAGGAGACAGGCTTTAAAAGCCTGTCTCCAAATCAGATATTTTGATGCGGTAGTTTCACTACTACATAACAGAGGGCGATAAATTTAAAAGAAAACAGTTTTCTGCAAACGAAATTCAAAAGAATTTTAAGCAGTGTTGCCATTGTGTAATTTATATTGTAATATTTCCTGATAAAGCTTAGCTTCAAATTTGCTACATCATTTAAACATATTAAAATAGATTAGAGCTCTTTTTTCAAACATTTAAGTATTTAACTCGCCATGTTAGTTGGAGTTAAATCTTACGAGCTGAATTAAAATCACTTCCTGACGTTTGATTCTAAATGAATCCTGAATTTTGATTGTAATTCGGCGACAATATAATAAGTATTGTTCTACTATTACGACACCACTTCCTGACGTTCGATTGTGTTCATACCGTATGATCGGGAAAAAACGGCGTTAGAGATGGCTATGAAATGAAAATCGCTGTCATTTTATGTGTAAATTTATATGGGAAATGTCATCGATCGTCTTTTCCCAGCCAACTGGACGCCGTTTTTTTCGGTATCGTACGGTATTTGATATATACTTGCGTATTTTTCATGACATTGCACTATTATGGTAGCATGAAGCATATCAAGTGATACCGTAATATAGTATCATATTACGATACATGGCGTTCGATTGGGCTTAAACTTGGTATATTACGTATCTTCAGTGACATTGTAATATTATGGTACCATGAAGCATATCAAGAGGTACCATAATAGTACATAGAGGTACCATATACAATAGAGGTACCATATACGATACCATTTCCTGGCGTGCGATTGGACTTATACTTGGTATAGTAAGTATCTTCGGTGACGTTGTAATATGATGGTACTATGATGCATATAAAGTGGTACCTTAATATAGTATCATATTACGATACCACTTCCTGACGTTCGATTGGGCTCATATTTGATTATACTTGCGTATTTTTGATGACATTACAATATTATGGTACCATGAAGCATATCAAGAGGTACCATAATAGTACCATATACGATACATTTCCTGGCCTTCGATTGGGCTTAACTTGGTATAGTAAGTATCTTCGGTGACATTGTAATATGATGGTACTATGATGCATCTACTATGATGCATATATAAAGTGGTACCTTAATATAGTGCCATATTACGATACCACTTCCTGACGTTCGATTGGGCTCGTATTTGAATATACTTGCGTATTTTTGATGACATTGCAATATTATGGTACCATGAAGCATGTCAAGGGGTACCATAATGTAGTACCATATTACGATACCATTTCCTGGCGTTCGATTGGGCCCAAATTTGATATACTTGTGTTTCTTTATAAAGATTTGTTTAATTAATAATTTTAATTTATTTTATGAATTTTAATTTATTGTACAATGTCGTGACAGAAACTTTGATGCCGAACTAATATATTATTAATTGTACCTGTGTCACTTTTTAAAATCTACCTAGGTCTATATAAATAACGTGGCAAACAGAAAAAAATTGTTATTATAGTATTTTTTTAGTCAATTAACATTTTTTGTACTGCATTTTAATAAATCATTTCCATTATTATTAAACGTATATTTCATTACTAACGTTTCAGCATTAATAAAGATCACTATCAATCGCTCTGTATATTATTAATTTTAAAGGTAGTTGAAGTTATTTTCTTAGTTAACATAATAAAGTAGTGTATATTGTATATTAAAAATGTATTTTGAGAGCATATGTTTTCTAATAATATACTTAAAATTAAAACTATTTTAAAAGCCAAACGAATAATTAATATAAGTGTATGACAAGAAACGAAGAATAGAAAGGAATTATTATACACCAGAAAAAGAATGGGAGGCCAATTAAAGTCTGTTTGAATCTGGCAACTGTGCATTTTTAGCCGAGCTTCAAGGCCGTCGACGTGCCGTCGATCTACGTCGATCCAAAACCGAAAGTTGAAAATTTCCAATTATATTCTGATTATGATATTGTCGCGCCATCTAGTATTTTATTTGTGCAATTTTAGCTCTTTCATTTCGAGTATTTTTCTGTTGCGTAGCTAGATATTCTGTGGATGAAGCCTTAAGAAGAATTGCTGGAGTCATGTCTGATTCTCTCAGCAACTTTGATGTAAATTCCGGAAAGGCCAAAATTCGAAGTATTATGAATGCTTACACCCTAGAGCATAACAAGGTGTCAAAATCTCATAAAACTGACCGTAATGACATGCCAGTTTTAAATTTACTATAGACCTGTGGAAACGGGTAATGGCGCCACAATCTGGCGAACACTGGTGCCAGTAATCCTTGCATTTGGAAACCCCGCTTTATAATTAATACATTTTTCAAAATAAAAAACGCAAAAAAACAAGCGTCATTACACATTGGAAATAAGATTGTATCCATAACAATGTATAATTTGTATTTTCTACACCGTATAAAATTGTGATTTTTTGGAAATACGTGCAACTTTTAAAGCGCAAAGAAGGGCCAAGAGAAAGACAAACCCACTGAACATTTCATAAGTGCAATAAAGAAGGTTTGAAAATGGCATGTCGTGATATTCGAGACATCGTTTTAATGCTAATTGTATGGCGTTTATGCATCCATGTAAGTATATATGATCTAGGATCTGAAGATATCAGAAGATTTATAGTTTATCTGAAGTCAGTTGGAATAGATTGGGACTCTTAATTTCGGCACTGTCTCAGAGTCTCAGGACTTCCAAATGACTTGAATTGAATCTTTCCAAATTACACTTACTAACACTTTTCAAGTAATATAAAAAAATGCATGTACTCTCTATTTAAGCTCGTAGTATTTGTATAACTCGGTTGTTTACGGGGTTATCCGATGGTGGAAGTACTGGCGGCGAATGCATCAAGCCTATAACATATTTCAGTGATACAAAAAAGTTTTACTTACTTGCTATACTCAGAGTGATATGGAGATGGAGGAAAACTGGCGTGTTGTACACCCGGTAAAGCGGTTGGACGCACAGCGCCAGACGTAATTTGCGGCATTTGCGGAATCGAAACGGGCGAAGGCTGCGACATGCTTCCGGCGAACATCGCCTGCGTACTTGATTGTATAGGAGGAAATATGTTAGTTTCTTGGGACAGTTGCGATTCTTGCGACTCGTCAGTTAAAACGCCCTAAAATTTCAAAACATATAACAAGGAATTCCAATTAATAAAAACATTTAGGTACCTTGAAAATGTCTTCAACGTCTTTGCTGTTAATGTTTTGTATGGACTCCAAGCTAAAGTGAGGTCCTAAAATATCACTAAGTTCATCTTTGGCATCTTTGGAGCTTTCCGTGCTTCCCAGGGTTTGTGACAATTCTCCCTCATCTAGAAAAAATATATATTTTTATTTAATATTATTTGTTGAAGATATTAAAAAATTAATTTTATTGAAGACCCTTTGCTACAAAAACTTAATGATAAATACGTTAAGTTTCTTCTTTGTATTCAAAATTTTATCTAGAATGTAAAAATAAAAAATACCTTACAATCGAAAAAAACGGCGTCAAAGACGGCTGAAGAATGACAATCGATAATTTTAGCGATGTCAATCCCGTAGTCGTCGTTTACTAAAAACTGACATAAAACGTGTCAAAAATTAACACAAATTATAGAAAGATTAAAGCTTGATTTCCATGCATCCGTTGTCCGACGATACGTTGATACGATATTAATTTTATTGGTAGAATTTAAAGACTTTGATTGGTTAGAAAATAACGCAGTTTTTAAATTTATTGCATTTTCATGCCTCCGTTTATCGGATATACGTTGGTGTCATTTTATATTTTCGTTTCCATAACGATTTTGCTATTTTACTTATATTTTTATAAAGGTTAGATTAAATTTGTCAAAAAAGTGTCAAAACGTCCGTTATCGTATGAACGGATCCATTGATGGGCTGAAGTAAAATATTTACGGATGAAAAGTGGCGCGAAAACGCTATGACTAATCAGAGCACCGTCGGACCAACGTATCAACGTATAACGGATGCATGAAAATCAAGCTTAAAAAAGGATAGAATCGTTGATTGAAGAAATAAGAAGATGCGCAACCTTATGGGCAATTTCGTGGCACAAAACGTGACCGAGATGGCGTTACCGTCAGCTTGTCCGAGATTTAGTTTAGCTCTGCACTGCTGCGCGCTGATTTTCATTTACAACGCAGCGGATAAAGAACACTGTGCCGTAGTTCTGCTTTCAGCCGACAGAGCGGTTGCCGGAGTAGTGTTTCCAGAACCACGGATTAATTCGTAGATTTACGGATTTTGGGTACAATACGTTAATAATACGGATTTTCTATCGTTAAATAATTTAATATAATATTATATGACTAAACAAAGAACGGCATCAGAGTTGGCTGTGAAATGAAGATCGCTGTTATTTCACATGTAAAATATTATGGTAAATGTCAATAACCATCATCTCCAAGCCAACTAATCGACTTTTTTCGATCATACGAAATATTCAGTACCTATAAAATAATTTTAATCTTTGTTGTTTATTCTACATGGTGGAGGCAGATGCCGAATTCGGCCTATGTCCGAAATAATTAGACATATGGCGATTATAATTAAATATACCTACCTATATCCACAAAGTTACGCGGAAGAGTTTTCATTGCATTGGTTTCAACTTCTATGCGGAGGGTGTTAATCTTTTGTTGTTAAATTATACCAAAAAAAGATTAACCCCCTCCGCAAAGAAGTTATATAAAGACTATTTATAACCACGAAGTTGCACGCATCTGGCAAGTTTAGTATGGACAAATCGCCATACATATCTAATTATTTCGAACATAGGCCCAATTCGGCATCTGCCTCCAACATATACACAAATAAATTTTCAATATATAAACGCAGATTTTTCATCCAAAGATATTTTCGTCAAACGTATTACAGATATTACACATTTTAATAATTTAATACCAATCCAAACCAAACACTGTCATCTTCAGTTCCACACCGTCTTCGATATGCCTTCGCTGGACGAATTAGAGAAAATAAGTTTTATGCCTTGGCCGCAGAACGATTGCTGGCTCCACTGTACAACAGTGAGATGTAAGGGGAAGTCAAATCAGCTTTGTCACGAATTCGTCCATTAGGTTGTATATCTTTCCAATTCTTTCAATCAATGATAGAACGTTTCCAGACCCACAAATCTATTTCCAAAATGCTTTTTTTCTCGAATTTTATACTACACCATTTAAAAATCATATTTATTATAATTTTTGTCCAAGTACTTTTAGTGATTCTAATGAAATTTTCAGGGTAAATGTTACTATATAAGTGCTACATATTTTAATTATAAAAAAGTGTCGAGAAATTCATCAGGGACGTGCATATGGGTAATCACTGGAATATTTTTCAAAAAAAAACATGTGGGCCACTGACTTTTAATATCCAAATTGTGGAAGCCGTTTAATGCCAATTAAAAGTTGTATCTTGATATTTTGTCGATTTCGATCTCCTTGATGAGATAAACGCAATTTTACTAATCACAATTACTAAATGATGTATTTTACCTAATTTATTATTAAATATTATTACTATTAGTTAATAGTAATAATAAGATTGAACTAATGTCCAATCTACAGCAATTTCAAATAAAAAAATAATGGTATTTAGAATAATTACAAAAAAAACTTTTAAAACAAAAAAAAATTTAAACAGTTTTAACATCCAGTAGCTCTAAAACTATGCATTTCCATACCCATATTTATAGGATTTTTTTTCATATTTTTTGATGGGGAATCAATGAGTACTTTAAAACTTTCGCAAGTGAATGTTATTAAAAAAAATTAAAGATTGCTATTAATGCGGATTCCCACTACTCGTATATTTGGCAAGTACGCAAATATTTGCGTACTTGGCCAGTAAAACCAAACTTTCGAATTTAAACAAGTACGACGCTCCCACTACTCCTTTATTTGGCAAATACGCCAATAGTTGTGTACTTGGCAAGTACAACAGTTACAAAACCTCTCGGCCTTCTCTCGAGTCTCGATCAGTGTTTATTCTGTTTCGAGCATAGATAATCGCGTTGTCGCTGCAGCGGCGTTTGTGGTATTGAGTGGCTGCTATAAAAGAATTAAAGCTTCTCAAGCTAATATTTTATTTTTGATGCGAAGCCAGGCGTCATTAATCAAGTTTCTGTTTTTATGTTGTGGATGCCTAGGTTGCCATATGACTGGCTCATTTTCATACAGATCCAGAAATACAAAAACAACTTCTTGCGACAACAATTTCGAAAAAAACTCGCACCACGCACACGCGACGGAAGTCGAAAATGCAAAAATTAATTGTGGTCAAGCTGGCAAGTAGTGGGAGCGCATCGACAAGTATGCACTTGTCAAATTCGCAAATAATTGAAATCCCTTGGACTTGCTGTATTTTCACCGACAACGGGCGGGACTTCGCCAACGGCGAATAATTGTACAAGTAATGGCCGAGTGAACTACTTCCAATACATCCCAAATATAGGCAAGTGACAAATATTTGCCAAATACACGAGTAGTGGGAATCCGGCTTTAGACTTGGATCAAGGCAAATTCATAAAATTGCGTTTATCTCATCAAGGAGGTCGAAATCGACAAAATATCAAGAGACGACTTTTAATCGGCATTAAACTGCTTACACTATTTCGCTAACATGAGAAAAAAGTCAGTTTCGTACATGCTTTTTTAGAAAAAATATTCCAGTGCTAACCCATATACACGTCCCTGGTGAATATTATGTTGACATTTTTTTTAGCTTTAAAATATGTCATAATTATAGTAACTTTTGCTCTCAAAATTCATTCGAGACGCTAAAAATACTTGGAAGAAAATTATAATAAATCAAAACATTAAAATTTTGACACCCTGTAGCTATAAAACAAAGCAGAATCGGACCTATGTCGATATGAAAAATAAATTTTTATTTTTAAGTAAATAATCTCCCCACGAGAGATGGCACATGTTTTTTTGAAACACCCTGTATAATTATTTGTGACTTACCTCCCAACGTTTCCAACTCCGTGTTTTTAGTTAAGTCGTCATCTTCCTCATTAATAATACTGTTCACCAGATCAGGGTCCAACAGATCGCCGGACAAAGCCAAAACATCTTTCAAATCTTCAGTATTGTCATCGTCATCATCCTTTGTAGCATTGGATTTCTCGTCCTTATCCAAATCTAACATCTCGTGACTTTTGTGACCCGATGACTCGCTGTGTTTTTCCGATTTCACGTCCACTGGCATGTACTCATCCTATAATAAAATATTATTAAAAATAATATACAGAATAACAGTGACAGATATTTTACCGTAGACAACTTCATTCCGTGAAATTTATCGTCTTTTTCGTCGTCACTACTGCCGCTGTGAATTTTTTTAGTGTCGGTAATGTCCATTAGGTCTTTACCGAAAAAGGCCTCTTGCAGGTATGGCGGGAAAGTCTCCGAAAGCTTACTTTTAATTTTTCTTCGGATTTGTTTTCTTCTCGGCTTTTCTGCATCGCCACTCGGTGGCGTTGTTATAGCTGTTGGTAGTGGGGTCATTGGCGATTCCATTCCTATAAAAATTATACTTATTATTAGAAAAAAAGTATTTAGTACTTATACTTATGAGGACGGCATGATGTTTATAATAAAAATGTTTGGATAACTAAGTTGAATCAGTCTTATAAGGTGGATTTTCATGCATCCGTGATCCTATGGCACGATCATTCGACTGCGCTCTGATTGGTCGTAGTGTTTTTGCGGCAGTTTCATCCGAAAATTTTTAACTGCCGTCCGTCAACGGGGAAAATTAAATTAAATTTGACTTTCCTCGTTGACGGGGAAATTTAACCTCTAACTGTAACTGTTAGATATAATAGTATACTGGGGATTCCCCAGTATACTATTATATCTCTTTTACAAATATTTAGCAATGATTTGTCGTCTTAATTTGCAAATTGCAGTATGTCAACACTACATACTGAAATTTGCAAATTAAGACGACAAATCATTGCTAAATATTTGTAAAAGAGAGATTTTCTCTTATTCTTGTTCTATGTTCTCAAAATTCTATTTTTTCTCGGGAATGCTTAGAACGAAAAAAATCAGATAAAAATTAAAAATGTCACTGATTCCCTTTCCAACCTATTTTCTCTACGGCAATTATAAATTCTCGACATTTACTCGTTTATTCTAGTTCATTATCGAGGAACGTTCTCCAGAAATAAATTCTCAAGCAATTTACAACACTCTAGGTATATCTAGAATAGGGTCCAAAGCTGTATTAAAGATTTGATTACAGATTGGCAAACTGTATCTGTTTGTATATAATTTTAACCAACAATAATTGATATAACTTAGTAATACTATTTTATTGCCTAAATTTTATTCACTTAGAGGTTTTTTGGTAAAAATTTTATTCATTTTTAGAGGTTTTGAGGAAATTGATCGGCCACAAATGTTTAGACATTATTTAAAAAAATTAAGGTATTGGTCCAACTAAAAATATACAAAAACATATTTTTTGCTTTATTTCCGGAATTATAATGAAACATAGTTTCACCTCAAGTGTAAAACTGACAATAATAAGTAATAACATATAAAAGTGCCCTTTTTACAAATATTAACAAACAAGAACCTAACTTGTTCAACGCGTCGGATAACAGGTTTTTCATTAACATGGAAGTATACATAAATATACTTACCACTGATTGAATTTGTTTGTCCAGGTAACATATCGATATCGTCATTATCCTGACCCGTCCGCAATCCACGCATTCTAACCAGAAAGCCGCCGATGCCCAATTTTTGCAGGTTCCTTTGCCTCTTTCTCCTGAGAACCGATATTCCGCTCTCCAATGTAAAAATAGTAAAACCCTCGGGCGGAGGCCCGTCCTCCTTCGTCCAAATCATACCTTCTTTATAAATTTCTTGCGGCTCGTCTTTCAAATCAACCAATTCCAACTTGGTATCTTCCAGAGTGTTTTCGCCTGGAAATCCTAAACAACATTAAAGTAATAATTAGATTTAACTGTAGAAACAAAAATCTGAAAAAAATAATACATTTAAAAGGTATATGTTGTGCAATATTACAGTAGAACTTCTCTCAGACATTTTTTCTTGGTTTGATGCTTTAAGAACTTTCTTTTCTTAGTTGAAGAATTAAAACTGTTTTAAGTCTGGGACTACCCTAAGAAGTGTCCTAAAAGCTAGTGATGGGATACTCGATTATAGGGGATGGCGTAAAAAATCCTAATGTGAATTGAATTAAATTAACCATTTTTATAAATTGATAACTCTTGTGAGGAAGGGTGAAGGGAAAAGAGACAGATGAAGCAGAAAAACAAACTAATTTTATTGGAAATTAAAACAAAATTGTAATTTTGACAGTTAATGTTTTTTTTAGAACATTAGAACGTTATAGCACAAGCATCACGAAGGAGAAGCAGGAAACATACAAAGGTAAATATATTTTAAAAACATATTATGTGCAGTGACTTTCTAACATAATTAATTCTTTTCAGAATCAAGGTCCGTCATATACTTTGCGGTTTAAAAATCAAAAGTTGCAGTTTCGCTGTGACCGAAAACAGTGAACGAACGCAGTGACCGAAAACAATTGAATATGTCAATCAATCCTAATTTATGTCATATACTAACATACCAAATCTCGTTGTTTTATCTGAAAAAATAAAAAAGTTATAGGGGGTGATCCACTTTTGAGACGTACCCGGTATATTTATCCGTTGCGTATCTGAGAGACAAAATTTCACGACCTACATCGACAATGCTTCGAAATAAACTAAATCAGGCGATCAAGCGAATCGCTCGCCGCTTACTACTTGCCGTTCATTACCGAAAGAATATGCGTAAGCCCTGCGCACGCAGCTTACTGCTTAGCGTTAACGAGTACTTACAACATGCGACGGACAAAAAACCGTATTTTTAAATACGAGCGATATTTCGCTGGAGTGATCACGCGGTTATTGCAATCGCTTGATACTCGAGTACTCGATTATTGAAATTAATCGGTTTTTCCCATCACTACTAAAAGCAAAACCTGAATCATCAAACCAAGAAAAAGAGTGCATCTACCAGGTACCTTGCGAGTGCGGTGAGTCATATATTGGAGAGACAAAACGTCCTCTACATGTACGACTTGACGAACATAAAAAACATACGCAAAGAGGTGAAACAATGACGTCGGGCATTGCAGATTATGGTGGTCCAAGCACCACCACATAAAATGGTTGGAAGCCCGGGTTGTCTACAAAGAACCCTATTGAAAAAAACCGCAAATTTAAAGAGGCCGTATTTATTTCTAACTATAATAAAATCTGTAGCAATCCAAGTATGGAACTTTCAACAATATGGCAACCACTCATAAAACGCTCCCACCTAACCCAACTAATTCACGGGTGAGTACTCGCCTCTAGCAGAGAAGAACAAACGTAGAGAAGCGACAAAACGAATCTCGAGTGGAAGGTAAACATGCTAACTGTCATCTCAACGTGTTTTCGGAATACGGCCAGCGTTGCCATTGTTAATGATAAGTCCTGAAATCTTACTATTTTTTTATTTGTGTAAATAATCTTTTTTTGGATTAATTAATCTATATTTTATCCTTACCTTATAATAGTACTTAAAGAAAGAAACTAACTTTAAGGACTAAATATTATTAAAACTTAAAATAGATGCAGGTTTTTAGCGTTTAATTATTTAAAACTGCCTTTTGCAAAATTAATAAATTGCCCCCTTGTGAAAAGGGGGTTTAAATTAAAAGCCTTGTTATATAAATGAATAAATGAATTAGAAAAAATATTTACTTAATTCTAATTTCGAGAATATTAGTACTGGGCCATCAATTTCACAAAAACTGTATAGTCTAATAATCAAAGAACATTTGGAACACCCATATCCTCAATTTCCAAAAGACTATGCTCTAAAACTCTCTATCGGGCTGAAAATATTCTATACTATGAAAATACACGAATAGGGACCTCAAAATAAAACAAAAAGATAAGAAAACTATTAGAAAATTAAATATTTTTTCGCATATATAATTTAATAGCGGCGCTAATTTGAGTTGTGTTATCTTTAAATGTAATATGGTTTTTTATGTAAAATATGATTTTTTAATATATAGAGTGAGTCTTAAATAAGTGCAAATATTTTCAGGGCTGGTAGACCTCGATAAATGAAGCATATTTTCTCTTTACCGTTTTTCAAACAAGTCCAGAATAACCGAGATACTTTGAAAATTAAAAAACAATTTTGGTTACATTTTTAGAACCGCTGAATCTTTTCTGAGTTTTCTTTCTTGTAAATTTAATCTACCACCTCTGTTCTCATATTATAAACATATTATGTTTTTTAATCATCTGCTGATGCACTGATGTAAAGTGTTTTAGTGTATTGTGGTGAATTAGTGTTTTATTTTGCTGTTTTAATACCCCAGTTCCTACCCTCAACTGTAATCATGTTATTTACTTTTTTTATTTATTTTATTTCTTTTATTTTAGTTTGGTTTAACGCTTGTGATAACAGCTGATAAATATTCGAATTTTTCTTAAAATTGTTTTACTTAAAAACACACTTTCAAATAATATTAATTTCGAAACGAACAATATTATCAGATACGATTTAAAATCTCTCTAAAAGGAATATGTTAGAAAATGGTTAGAACGCGGTAAATCCACAAATCGCGGAAAACCGTTAAATCTTAAAAATAGTTACTATTCAATATGATTCCTAAATATTTCTAATATACTTTTTTCCTGAACACATGTTTTTCAGTGTACAACTTTTCTTATTTCTTTTGCCTTCATTGAATTTCTCTCAGTGCAGCTATAAACATAAACTACTATAAACATGCTATCTGTCACGTACGCCAATTTGAAGGTCACAAAACTTGGTCCCCCTACTTCAATAGTGCCGACGGTTTTGTCGCTTCTCTACGTTTGTTTCTGCCTCAGTATATAAGCTCAGTAGTTTTAGGATTAAGTTTAGTTCACACTTGATAACGGTCAGTGATACTTCTAACCGAAACCACAAATTACCTATAACAGATGCGAAAGAAAGCGACTGCATCGGAAACCGCTCGGCAAACCCGACACGCCTATTGAGTGGTGTAAATACACCAGTCGTTTAGTCCGGAAACCTATGCTGTGTCGTATTCGCTTGCTGGAATGACATAGTGCGTGGTTATATGTTTCTTTTTAAAAACGCGTGTAGGATTTTTGTTGAACTTTTGAACTGTTATTTCTAAGTTTTGGTAATTTGTATATCTTATTTAAAATGGGATGCAAATGTGTTTATTTATAAGGAAAAAAAAAGATATATATAGTATAAAAAATTAATTTAACAAAATTTAATTAAAAATGTGACAAAATAGTTACCTTTCTATTGGTTCTATCGGACTTTTATCGACTATATAAATCTTTATTTGTAAACTTTAATACATCAAATATTTTCAATCTAATAAATCATTTAATGATGTTAAATACATAATGATGTAATGAACAAGAGGAAATTTCTCACATGGGTGGTCAAATTTTATAGTTTACATTATATCAAACAGCCTCTGAGAAATGTTTTCAACTCAAAATGCCTTTAATTATGTTTGACTACATCATTAAAAAGTCTTCAAATACATCAATGTGATATTTGTCTAAAATTTGCAAAAGAATCCGAATCTCTGGATAGCTCGAAATTATTTACCCATTTAAAAGCCTTTGATCATGAAAGTGGAAAAATTTGTTCATTTTATTTACAGGCTGGAAAAATTATTTATATTAAATTTTGATGAGTTTTGCACTGAAGAAAACATTCAGACGCTGTTTGATATAATGAAAACTATAGAATTTGACCACCCATGTGAGAAATTTCCTCTTATTTACATCATTAAATTATTTATTAGATTGAAAATATTTTATGCATTAAAGTTTACAAAAAATAAAGATTTATATAGTCGAAAAAAGTCCGATAGAACCAATAGAAATGTAACTATTTTGTCACATCTTTAATTAAATTTTGTTAAATAAATTAATTTTTTATACTATAAATATCTTTTTTTTTCCTAATCTCCTACGAGCTGATATAATATGACGAGCAATCTATTAAATTACTGTGAGATTATACAGAAAAGTCCACAGACTTCGAGACATAGGAAAATCAAGTCCATTTAGCGTGTGTCCAAATTTTGACAAGTTTTCAAAAATGACAGTTTTGTTTAGACTGACGTTTAATTTCACCTGACTTCTCGGTGAATGATTTCTTTTTATGGGGGTACATAAAATCTAAAATTTACGGCCATGAAGAAATTCAAAACTTGGAGCAGTTAAGGCAGAAAATATTTAATGCCTTTGACACTGTCACCCCTGATATGTTATCCAATGTGAGGAGGGGATTTTATGATCGTTTGGGTTATTGTTTAATGCAAGAGGGAGGCACTTTTGAACAATTTTTGTAATTTTTTAAATTTCATTATCCTGTTTTTTTACCGTTTACCCATTACCTACCTTGACGAACATGGGAAAACGAAGGTCCTTTTCAGGACCACAAATATTTTGATTGAGAAAATTGGTAACTTTTTTTTGGATTAAAAAACAAAAGTTGTTAATATAATACCAATTTAAAAGTGTTTTAGTAGTTTTAATACACACTATGATATAAAATTTATTATTATTATAATGTACATTATTAATACTATTGTTCATTCGAAATGGCATTAAGGCCCCATTGCAACAATGATTTAAATTTTTCTTAAAGATAAGTAGAGCTTAGAATGAGCTGTATTTATATTCACCTTAAATGAGGGAATTTGACTGATACAATTTTTGAATTTGAATTGTTTTTAATGATACTAACAATTTTAGTTCAATTTTTAATAAAATTTATTTAATATTAATAGAAATCCAAGAGATTTGAAACCTCTTTTAGCGATTTATAACATTCTCAAATGAATTACAGGTGCCCTTATTTTCTATGAAAATCACACAGCTTTTTTCATAGTCGCTGCAGTTGCTATAGCTATAAAAAACTAATTTTTTAAGGTGTGAAAATTGCGACACACGCTAAATGGACTTGATTTTTCGTATGTCTCGAAGTCTATGGATCTTTTCATATGCCTCGATAACATATTGGTGCAGATTATTTTCACCCAAACAAATAATAACCCAAACTATACATTGATGCGGATTGTCTATGAACTCTTTCTGAAGGTCACAGAAACCTGAACGCGTAATTCGGTGTTCTTTCGCATCTGTTGCATCTTTCGCATCTGTCGGTATCTTCTGGTTTTCTCTTTTTGCTATCTAGCAAAAAGACAAAACAACTACTAGAGCATAAAAAGAACCTAGAACGTATAATTGTAGGTGTCGCCCCACGGGGGTAAACCTCGTGAAATCAACGATCTCCGACGACTACTGCAGAGAATGCGGAGAGGAAGAAGAAACGATAGAGCACCCGCTGTGCCACTGTCCGGCACTGGAATACCGACGCTTTAAAGCTTTATGGTACGATTTTTTGGAGGGACTGGAGGAAGTAGCAGAAGCTAACATCAGCGATATCGGGAATTTTACAAAGAGCTGGAAGTGCTTTAACGCAAAGAATGAATGAGAGAAAGGTATGGTACTGAAGAGGTTTGGTACAATAATACGGGGGTATAACAATGGGCCCAAGGCCTCTGACTGAGGCATCAAACAGGATCCTAAACCCAGCAACCTAACCTAACCTAATATTGGACCTTGTAACGATTACATATCTCTTAAAGAAACAATTATTATTTTTATGCCTGCATATTGCAGGCATACCGGGTTGGTATTGCACCCATACCGGGTTGGCATTTCTGCCTTTCGGTGCCAATTTTTGTGTGTACAAATAGTACAGCCAATATGCGCAGTACAAAAAGATGTAAGATAAAGAGAAAAGAGCAAGTATTTTCCCAAGGGCATAAAATATAGCGTCAGATTACGTAGTTATGTAATAAACAGCTTGCATTTTTTTCTCTCCGATTTACAAGATCACCATAGCGATTTACTCCTAGACATGTAAATGCCGATTCAAGACTTATTAATCTGGATTCCTCACTAATTTGATGGTAGCTTTTCCAATATGTTCGGATTAGCAAAGTTCTACTGTATATATTTCATAATTTTTAAATAATCATCTAAGTATTTAATATTTTTCTAACATGCATTACCTCCTGCAACTACGGATTCGATAGTAGCCATAATTCCAGCCTCTTTGTCCTGAAGAGTGGGCAATTTCTTGCGCTTTTTCCTAGTTCCGTGGTACTCCAAAGATAGCGACTTTATTAGGCTATTTCCGGTTTCGCTCAGACATACACCGTCAACAAAGAAATTGGCATTAGATCGCGATTCCGGGCTCTTCGTCGGAGTGGGTGGTTTCGAGGTTACCGGTTGTGGTACCAAATGAGGCGGAGGTACGTCGCGAGGTCTGCATAGTAGACAGTAGTAGCCCTCTTCAGCACATCTTTCTGCATCCTATAATAAAGTAGATAGATAAGATAATACCTTCTAAAAAAGTCTATATCTCTGTGGTGGGTTCTATTTAAAAAAAAACGTTTTTTTTTAAATAAACAAAATAGTTTTCAAGAATTAGATGGAGAAAAGGGGATACTAGCTTACCTGTTCCGTTTTTATAAGATCACAAGCTCCGTGTAACCATCTTTCGCACTGAACACATTGAATAATAAGATCTCCTTCAGTATATAAATCACTGCAACTGGGACAGCTAACATGCGAGGCACATGGACCACACTCAGTACATCCATTCATCCACGTCGAGTTAAAACCGGGATCGGTTGAACCACAGGTCTGGCAACAGGCGCACCACTAAAATTACAATAAAGAGTAAATGGCAGAAATGTGTAAATACTATTAGTTTACTACTAATAGTTTGTCCAGTAAGAGAATATTTAACCACTTATTCAAAAAATTACAGAAAAACAACCTAGACTTGTAGTAAAATGACAGACAACTGACAATCATTTTCAACAGATTGTATATATTGTTTTGGGGGAGAATATATGTCTTTGACAAACTATAATCTAAAAACCCCTAATCTACTATTAAATGATAATGACTAGCTTGACATCCAACAACTTTCTATTGCAAAATAAAACACTAGTTCACTACAATACACCAAAACACCTTACTTTTGCACCACCATGTTAGCATCATCACCAGATATGAAAGAGGGATGAGAAACTCTAGAGTTTTAATCATCTGGTTAGCAAAACGCGCGTCCAATGCAAAAGTAAAATGTTTGGTGTACTGTGAACTAGTGTTTTATTTTGTTGTTTTAACGCCAAAGGTTCCAACCCCCCAACTGTGACTTTCTATTGATATAGTATATTCATTCGATGGAAGTATATGTGCAGTTCTTCAGCATATACAATAACAAAAAAATATTTAATTTAATTTTGACATATGTCATGCAACAACTATCATGGTACAAAAATCCTGCAATGTGCAATAAGTGGGGTTAGAGAACTAAATATCAAAAAAAGTTAATGAGATGTTTAGGATTTAATTTTATGTCCGTGTGTCAAGTTTCATAAATATAGGCTTGGTGCATTCTCCGCCGGTGCTGCCACATCGGAGAATATCGTAAACAATCGGTATATACAAATACACGAGTTTAAACAGCAAGTATACGAAAAAAAGTTTATATAATTATTCTAAAAGTTTTAGAAAGTGTAATTTGTGAAAATTTAAAAAAAATAAAAAAGGAAATATTTTGATATCTTCGGAAGATGAGTTTCTAGATGAGTTTTACGCACCGGTTTTGCTAGTGGGGAAACAACTTGGGCTATTTCGGGTCTAACGGAATTTTTTGAAGACACATAATTATAATATTCGAAGATATTCATAAAAAATTTAAGCAGTAGTTGATTAAAAAAAGAATATATCATTAATATTGGAAATTATATTTTATCTTCTCATAGTCTGTCTATTTAATTTTTTGATTATGTAATGGGCACTTTGTTTACTCACTTGTTTCGTTGAAATGCTTGATCAAATCGGTTTGAGAAGATGTGAAGCTATAAAATGTTGATTCGGGAGAGTTGAATATTGAAAAAAAATCGGGAAAGTTGAATATACACCAAACAACCACGTAATTACGCCCCCTTTTACGCGTTAACATTTTTTCGGCAATTTTATTAACATTTGAAATTGTTAGAACACAACGCGACGCCCAGTTCCGAGTTCTTTTTCACTTATTTTTTACTACCCGAAACAAGGTCACATCACACAAATCTTGTACCTGAGTGTTTTATAGTTTCAATAATTGCACTAGCAAAAAACTAAAATACTTAAATATCATGACAAAGCCACGATTTAAATATTATTTTAATGCGATCAACATGAACTGTAACCTGGACGGCGTGAAATACATAGCGAAAATTTCTGATTACTGCCGTAGAGAGCGCTGCGGTCGGAATTTTTTGAAATCAACTAAAATGCACCAAGCCTATAGAAGGATTTAAAAATTAAAATATTTCAACTTTATTGATTCATTTTTAGAAGTGTTTCAATAATCGTTAAAACAAAGAAATCCAACAAGAATAAGACAGTATTTTTTTATACTGTTAAAATTACTGGTACTTAAAAGTAACATTGTTTAAGATACTAAAGTAGTTACAATGACTGATAGAAAAAAAAACTTCAAACCAACATATAGTTTTCAAAAGGAATAGAGTAAGATTATTTAGAAAATCTATAAGGTTACGTAGAATGTGATTGATGAAAATTTTTGTTTCGTATAGGCCAATATAACAAAGTTCTGATTTTTTTTTTCAATTTATTGCCGGACTGTAAAATAGAATTAATGCTGTAACGTTTTTAGTTCGTTACATGTCTTTCATATATAATATATGATGTCGTATCGTTTCGCTGCTCTGTGGGCATTTATTTTCAAGGTTTCACTGCTCTGTGGAGCGCTGTCAACATCGCTTCAAGGTTTCCCTCTCTACACTGTGGATTCACTTTTGCTTTTGCCGCTCTACGCTCACCTTCAGAGCCCTGCTTAGAGAAATTGCAATTATTTAAATCTTGCTGTATAATTCACAATGCTGTATATATCACAACCAAACCAAACCCAACTCAACTTGTATTTGTATTTTGCTGGCACGTTGGCGTTCCTTTGCTTGTGTCCTCCAGAATGTGTATTGGAAGAAAGGACAATTGCCTTTGTTTATTATAGAGCCCTCGGAAGTATTTCGAGGGTCTTATGGATGGACATTATCTTATGGACGGATGTCCAAGTTACGGAGAGTATCTAAGGTACGGGTAGTGTCCCCATATTGCCACAGTATGGATGTAGCGTAAGCCCCATGCTGCTTCGTTCCCATCTATAAGCCTAGTCAGTAGTTACGGCTGTATTAATTCATGGTGTCCTCATTCTGGCCCCTTTTGTTGTATTGGATAGCCGAGAGACAGTACAGAGATATGAGCCCACCTCACGCTGTTACTGTTTGAAGCAAGATTACATAAAGAACAGCTAAGTGTAGATTTAAGTTCTAGTTTTACATTTAACATTTAAAACATTTTCAGTCTTAACATAATAACGTACATCTTAAGTAATATCGTACAGACTATGTTTAGTGATTAGATCGTTAAGAACATTCATATCGATTTAGTATTTTAAATATGATTTAGATCTTAGGTTTCATTACATTACGTTTTGTAATAGTATTACTTTCATAGATATTATTATTGCGCTATTTTAACAGATGAATAACCAAACATAGATTCTAGAATCTACGGGTTGCAACATCTCAGATTTAACATTGCATAAAATTTAACAAATTAAATAAAGTAATGCTACCTTTCATATATTTTCTAAAATTTTACACACATTGTATTTTTTAATAGTCTTTTCATAGAACATATTTAATATTATTTACATACATAGCTTTACTCGACATATAGCCACTATAATAATTATTAAAATTGTACAATGCTATTTACCATCAGAATACATCATGAATGAATATAGTCACTAGTTTTAAGTAATAAACAACTGTGTTTTCTTTCTCTGTTCATGGCTGGCGCCCAATATTTGTATTTTCGATTTATTATTGTTAGTTAGTTTCTTTCCAGTGAAATACCTTATCCACGACTGATCTACCAACGAAAAGCTGCCGTTCGCAGTGGTAATGTTTTATAAAAAACGCTACAATGCATTAGATTTAATTTTTATTAGATTCGCTTTGTCCTATGTTATTCATACAAAAAAATATAAAATTACTTTTTTTTTTCAAAAAATCCAAAATCTAATATTATTTTCAAGTCCCTATATAGGGTGAAACACGGCGATGTAGTTAGGAGACGTTTATGGAGAACAGGTAATAAGATTTTTTGAAAATTTGGATTTTTATACAAAGGCACCTGCTCCATCTTTCTAAAATATTTTCAGCGTTACAGTGTTGCCGCATCATTTGAAAAGTGGTAGCATCTTTCTTATTTTAAATAGAACACCCAATATATTATTACATTTTTGAAAACTACTTTCATATCTCATAATTTTTCCATTATACTAACTTACACCTATCTCTAATAGTTTTTGAGATAAAAAATAAAACGTGTAAAATTCACAACAACACGATCTTGAATAGGCATTGGTAAAATCATGAATTAAACATTTTTAAAGTTGAAATTGGGGTTATAAGTTAACGAAAGTCCATATATTCGATCTCTGCATTTTGTTGAAGAAAATCTGTATACATAAACTGTTTTACACTAACTCAGTAATAAAAAGAAAATCTGTTAGTTGCAAACTTATTGCAAACTTTTTTTGTTTGTTGCACACTCGGTATAACTTGTCATAAAACAAGTAATCAATTTTACGAAAAAAATATGTTGCTATTATGACTATTATTCCCAATAACGATTAACTCAATAACTATTTAATTTTTACCTTGCACTTCCAGTTTCCATGAGGTACAAATTCCAAAGGAGGATCCATACAGTAAGTATGATAAGACACGTCACAATCGTCACAAAGAATTAATCTACCCTCGTCATTTCTCTGTCCACAGCCTTCGCATACTGTACAATCCAAACACCTTTAAAATAAAGAAGAATTAATATTAATATAATCGAAGTAATACACAATTATTACCGCCAGCCCTTTTGCAGGATCACTTTAGTAACTTTGACGTTTACGCAATACGGATGGTAGCATTGACCGCACTGAACACAAGAAATAAGGCAACCTTCCTGATCTGTACCTAAGGCTCCACACATTACGCATATATCTTGGGTAAGAACAAACTTATCCTGAAAAAAAAGTTATTTTTATAGAATCGTAATAATTTGGGGTAAAAATTGTAGAATACTTAAGCCTCATTCATAACCTCAAAATCAGTGGAATAAATAAGTGGCTTCAATTAGCGTAGAAGGTTGTTCCTCTAATTTGAATGTAAACATTCAGAACGTGGTATTGGGAGGAATTTTCAATTAGACTTTCTCTATGGATACAACTGATTACCGCAAGATGTTGCTAGAATATTCTATTAATTTTAATTGCGTTTTTTAGACATTGCGAATGATTGTATACTAAAAAGTATAAAGTGTAATTGAAACCACTAATTTATTCCACTAATTGCGAGGTTCTGAATGAAGCTTTATACGTAAAAATTTACGATCATTCACTATGTCTAAAAATACAATTAAAATTAATAGAACATCCTAGCAACAGCTTGCGGTAGTCAGTTGTATCCATAGAGAAAGTCTAATAAAATATTAGTTTATAAAACAATAAACTTTTCATTTCTGACCACAATTCCTCTTGACGAATGATAATCAAAAGCCAAAATGACATTACTCGCACATATTCATTGCTGCCTGGCTTTGAATAAGAAGACTAAGGAAGGAGCATAATGTTATCCATGTATTCATGCATGGTGGGCGGAAAAGCCACCATAAAAGCTCTCTAGGGTGGGGATCCTTGACAGTTCTGTTTGACGATTCATTTGACACATTTGAATTTGATTTGAAATTTTGTGGATTTGTCAGTCTTTACGGAGCTTATTTTATGTTATTTATTATTTATTCTACTACTGATAGTTGTATAAAGGTAGTAAATCTAGATGGAAATTGTGGCAGAACTTAAATTAACAGTGACGCTATCGCGATTTATCGAAAAAGACTCTAAAATAGTTGGTTGTGTAGCGTGCGGTAGATCTCGGCAAAAATTGAGTGAAATAATGGAACAACTTTTCGCTAGTAAGTGACTATATAATATACATACGTGTAGTAAACCGATCATTTATGAAATTCACTTAAATTAACTAAATTATATATTTTTCTTGCATTTTAGCTTTTATTTATTACTTGTCAAAGATTAGATGTCAAAGAATTTAGATACGTTAATTTGACTTACCTGTTTCAGTAGCGTATCGGATGTTTGTGTTAATAAATACTTATTATAACTTATCTATTTTTATTAAAATTATATATTTTTATAACAATTTTAATAACTACCAACATTTATTCACAACGTAAAATAAAACAACAAATTATTGAGTCTACCCCACGTCTACTCTACATCATAGTTTTACATTTTTTAAATAAAATTAGAACGACACTGATAAACCGGAATTTAAGTCGGCCATATTTGAGGCCCATCGCGGTACCTAAGATTTTTGATATGCTCCTTCCTTAGTCTTCTTATTCAAAGCTGCCTGGAAACTTATGTGGTGAAATTGTGACAAAATAATTTAGTATTAACTAAGAACACGGTATGTCGCTAGTGGTAGGAAAAATAATTTTTAGAGGTTACTAGTTTATTTGGTTGCCTTAAAAAATGTCCTTTAAATGTATTTGACGTAATTGTCAACTTGTCAATGAGAAATAGTAAAAAAAATAGTTATATATCAATGACTAAAGAATCCAAGGACAAATAACACCCGAGAGCAAATTGTGACGATGCCATCAAACAGTGCCGTGGCATATATTTTTCTTAACCTAGCTGTTTGAAGCAATATTTATATTTTTTGATAATTGTTTTGACTACGCCTATGGTGTATCATCCTAATTAATTACGAAAAAAACGTATTAAAATGTTAACAAAAGGTACAAAACTAGTATCGACGTATAGCACATATCAAGTACATATAGATATTAATTGAAATTGAAGAATAATTATGGAATTCAATAAGAAAACGCTAAAAAGTTGGAGTGGACTGTTTATTTACCTATGAAACTATGTAACTCTAAACATTCTTAACCTATGTAACTCTCTTAACCTATGTAACTCCTGGCTCTTTCTTATCGCTGCTGCTTTTACACTTGAAAGCTGAACAACTAATCACCATTATAATAAAGTTTATACAAAGTTTACTACACACAAACTATTAAAAATCGCTAAAATTGTCGCTGGTGACCAAATGATGACTCATTGTTTGCCACCAAAACAAAAAAAAGGTCACAAATTCTGCTGCAGCCCGTATAGGGGCGTTACATGTCCTTATATTCTTTAGTCATTGTTATATATTATGTTGAAAACAGAATTGATATCTATGGCTATACAAACGCTTTTTTTAAAGCGCAAGTTTTAAATTGTTTTATTACACCTTACATTATTACGTTTATGCAGCTTTGAATAAACAATTCAGCAGTCAATAATTGTTTGTTAGTACATAACGCTTTCATCTATTCAACGAGGTGATCCATGACAGTGACGTTTTGTCTTTCATTTCAATTCACAGGTAAATTAAATGTTCTGTCATTCATTCTGTCAAACCTTTCCCGGCTCGATGGACAGCCTTTATGTTTTGAAAAAAAAAACGAAACCTTACCTTAGCAGAGCAGAGAACCAGTCGATTTTCCACGCCCGGCTCATCGTCACCTTTCCCGTCTGAAACAGGGCGCGACAGCCCTACACCGGGTGCTCCAAAAACGCCCCTCATCTTCGCTTTCGGACCCCGCTTTCTTCCAAACTCTCCTAATCTTTGGCGTTTCATAAAACCCTGCTTACCTGGCATACCTAGAGAAGATATTGATTAGGTCTAACACAGCAGAGAACCGTTCTTGGTACCGTTACGCAGTGAAAATGCGTACCAGCAACGAATGTATCGTTTAGCGAACGATAAGTTTTGCGTTCCAACCAGAATTGTAATCGTTCGTGAACCGGTTTTGGAACAATGATTTCGATATCGGCCCAAAAACAAGAATCAAAAGAACGTATTAAGACTGTGTGTCAGATGATTGTTTTTGTTTTATTTCTTTGACGATTTCCTGTTTTTAATTTGCTGATTCTTCAAGTTTTATTAGGCATTTATAGTTTTTACATATTTTAATAAAGATATTTATATTTTTGTCCTAAATATATGATGAGCGACCAAGAAAATAGTGATATTGAGTATGTGCATACCACTGAAGATGATTTGAAACTTGTTAAATAAAACAAAGATGATTGCGTAATTAATAAATAAATAAATTCAATAATCCCTAAATAAATCCAATAAAATACAAAATTCAAAAATTATAACGAAAATATACCTATCCTATATTAATAATTAAAAATTAGGTTATGCAAAATGCTATTATAAAAACCATACAGGGTCCAGCGATAGTGCGTCGGACATCTGTAGCTTCTAGAATAAAAAAACTTGAGAATTGGATGTATTTTAGGAAAATATTTTAATTTCTATAGGGTGGGTCAAAAAAGTGTGATTGTATCGGGATGATTTTTACACCTTGAATATTATTGCATTTCTGGCTTCCTTTCAGATCACTTTACATAATCCTAAGATATGATTAGATATATTTCGATAATTTCAGAGATATTAATAAATAAATAAAAAATATAGTTTTTGCAAACTTGTTAAAAAAAATTATTACAAATACAAGAACTGCCCTGAAATCAAAACTATATTAGATACTTACTTTAGATAGTCCATACTTACCATGCTATAAATACCGTAATCTTAAATCATACAGGGTGTTCAAAATTCTACGCCAATCTTCCAAAAATATAAAATAATTTTTCTTTATTTTTTTTAAATGGAACACCCTATATATTATTTTTTTATTAGAAGGAGAGTTAAAAATAAACATTTTTTTGTATTTAAAGTATTTCATAATTAAATTAATTACTGGTTTTGTATATATTAAAATAATTACTGGTTTTGCATAATTTTTTTTGCCAAATTTTTCATAATTTTTACTTTTTTTACACGCAGTATTATTTCATATGGCACTTTCAATGGTAAAATACGAGAGAAAAAACACTGAGTGGCTTTGATAAAACTTTACTGTGGAAAATGTCATATGATTTAAAAAACCGTGAATATCTGCAAAACCGTTAAAAATTTTGAAATCCTCTAAATAAATAAAAAATCATTTTTTTAATTCTCCATCTATTGAAAAAATAATATACAGGGTGTTCCATTTAAAAAAAAAACGAAGAAAATTTATTTTATATTTCAGAAAATTTGGCGTAGAATTTTGAACATTCTGTATGATTTACGGTTACCATATTTATAGCAGCAAAATAAGTACAGGCCATCTAAAAAAGTAAATACCTGACATAGTTTTGATTTCAGGACAGTTCTTGTATTTTTAATATTTTTTTTAAGAAAGGCTGAAAAATTTATATTTTTTATTTATTTATTCATATCTCTGAAAGTATCGAAATATATTTAATAATATCTTAGGATTATGTAAAGAAAAATCCAATAATTATCAGGGTGTTCCATTTAAAAAAAATCATCCTGATCCACTCACACTTTTTTGAGCGGCAATAGCAATAGCAATATTTTCCTGAAATACATCCTTAGGTTTGCACTTAAACAAAATACCCAAGTTTTTATTCTATTACGCACTATTGCCGAACCCTGTATATGCCATAACAAAAACCGTTCCAAACCGCGTTTAATTTTGGTATAGTAACAGAACTATACAAGTCGACACAAGCGTACAAATCCGATCCCGGCGATCCCAATTACCGTTCTAGAACGGTACACATCTCTGGGTTGGAACGAACCTATTATTTTGTTTGGCGCTATACAAAATTCTAATACCTTTCCCATAACTGCCCTTGGGCCTGCCGGGCTTCCCGGTCGGGTATCCCAATCGCTTCTTCCCTATTTTGCTGGCAAAAGGTTTGCCCTTGCCTAAACCCATACTTCTAAAGGAATCGTCCGACGGAATCATATCGAATTCAGACATATCGTCGTATAGAGACTCTTGAGAAGCTGAGAGACTTCCCGGGTCTTCGGTACCTAGATAAAATTATATATTCTCGATAGAAAAAAATTGAAATTTGCTAAATATTGTATAATTTACTTGGTCTTTTGCTGGTGATCTGTCTGCCAGACATCGGATACTGTTGAGGCATCGTGTAATTCTTACATATGGAACAAACATATTCATATTCTGGGTTACTGTCTTTCTTTTGTTGGTAAGAAGCTAAATCTGCATCAGGATCGCATGTTCCATGGACAAACCTAAATTTTTGTTAGTAAGTGTAATAAAGTAATTTTTTAATTTAGATTATTTGTTAGATATGAATAAAACCTCAATTAATTACTTTTTATACTTATGTTTATTTGCATATTACAGAATGTAATAACTATTATCTACAACCGTTTAGTTATAACGTTTTTACATCACAATTTATTTAGTATTTCAGTTACGTTATGAGATTCATAACACAACTAGTGGTGTTATGAATCTATAACACAACTAGTTTTTGTAATAATGAAAAACAACTATAGTAAACGCCACGAATGTTTGGAAGTGATTCATCGGTCGCTACCTTTGAATAAGAAGACTAAGGAAGGAGCATAATGCTATCCATGTATTCATGCATGGTGGGCGGAGAAAGCACCATAAAAGCACTCTAGGGTGGGGATCCTTGACAGTTCTGTTTGACGATTCATTTGACACATTTGAATTTGATTTGAAATTTTGTGGATTTGTCAGTCTTTACGGAGCTTATTTTATGTTATTTATTATTTATTCTACTACTGATAGTTGTATAAAGATAGTAAATCTAGATGGAAATAGTGGCAAAACTTAAATTAACAGTGACCCTATCGCGATTTATCGAAAAAGATTCTAAAATAGTTGGTTGTGTAGCGTGCGGTAGATCTCGGCAAAAATTGAGTGAAATAATGGAACAACTTTTCGCTAGTAAGTGACGATATAATATACATACGTGTAGTAAACCGATCATTTATGAAATTCACTTAAATTATCTAAATTATATATTTTTTTTGCATTTTAGCTTTTATTTATTACTTGTCAATGATTAGATGTCAAAGAATTTAGATACGTTAATTTGACTTACCTGCTTCAGTAGCGTATCGGATGTTTGTGTTAATAAATACTTATTATAACTTATCTATTTTTATTAGAATTATATATTTTTATAACAATTTTAATAACTACCAACATTTATTCACAACGTAAAATAAAACAACAAATTATTGAGTCTACCCCACGTCTACCCTACATCATAGTTTTACATTTTTTAAATAAAATTAGAACGACACTGATAAACCGGAATTTAAGTTGGCCATATTTGAGGCCCATCGCGGTGTACCTAAGATTTTTGATATGCTCCTTCCTTAGTCTTCTTATTCAAAGGTCGCTACCATGTGAACTGATCTGTTCAAGGTCACATAAAACTTAATTCCAGTGCCGTGTAAACAAATAATTATTTGAGACCCTGCCTTTTTTAATAAATTATGCAATAGTACCTCCTGGAATGATGTAACAGGGAGCAAAGGGCCATCGTTGTCGCGTTCCCGCAAGAAATAAGCAACCAACCGCATAATTAATTCTTTCTGCACTTCATTTAGTCGTTTGCCGGGCATTTTCGGTAAAATTTCAACTACAAACAAAAGCACCAAGGGGTAAGACCATCTTACACACTAAATGTATCTGTTAATTTACCCCTTAGCTCAAATCTCGTACTTACCGATGGTTTCACTAACAAAACAGTTTAAAAATATCCAAATTTATACTAACAAAAAAATAAAGTAATCAATAATATGGAGCATTCCAGCAAACTGTCAAAGTCTTGTCAGAACATATATTTGGTTATAAATATAAACTGGAATGCCCCATTGGTCGCACTGCAAGACCACCAATGGACTGAGGCACCAAAAAGACTCAATCAAAGAAACGCGATATAGTATCGTCTTTGCCAATCACGCTAACATTTTAGAATAAGTAGGAGGAGCGCAGGCAGATGATTAGACCGGGCCTTTAAAACCTACGTCTGCGGTAAAAATTTACGTCATCAAGCGATGAATCACTCCCAAACATTCGTGGCGTTTACTATACGAACATCTAAATGTATTAACTTTTCCGGCAATAATGATTCCGTGGCACGTACTGCGGCAACTTCTACATCTGAAGGGAGACTTTCGGAATCGCTCATCGTAATTTTTAAAATGATTTTTCTGGGCAAAAAGTGCTCGCGTTTACTTGACAGGGCAAACTGACTTTTCAGAAAAAAATGTGACAAATGTCATAGATAAAGGTGTTAAAGGTGGGCGACTAACGAAAATTAAAACAGCATTTTCTTATTTTTCGGTTGTAGATAAAACGTTGTACATGACACGTGCGTTTAAACATGATTACAACACTCGTGTGATTAAAACGACTCTCTACGACCTCGTCGTTCTAATCGTTCACACTCGTAATCATGTTCATAAACACATTTATACTGTAAATAACTATTATACTATTAGTTAATAATAGCAAAAAATACACAAATCAACAACAAAACGCCACACTATTTTTTTAGACTCTGAAAGCGTAGATTTATTTAACTATATTAGAAATATCAGCAAATATCCAACACATGATTATAATCTTGTAATAAAACGGTTTAAGAAGAAGCATGTCAACAAGCTTAGGTCAAAGTAATCGGGCATTAATATGGCTGACTTAAATTCCGTTTTATCAATGCCGTTCTAAGTTTATTTAAAAACTATTATTCAAAAATAAGCTTATTATTTTTAATCTTATTTATTTAAAAATAAGCTACTTAATTACTTTTCACAAAAGAACCTTTTAGCTGAATATAGGTATGCCTGTGTATTTTTCATATTTAATTGTGTATAATTGTTTGTTTTTTTAATATCTTTCTTGGTTTGCTGTTTATGTTTGTAATAATTTTAAATTGTTTGTTTTAATAATTTTTATAGTCTAAGTAGGGTTTTTTTCCTCTGTATTTCAGCCTTGACAAAAACAAAAATACACGTCAAAATGTCCACAATTTTTTAAATAAAAAGTTTTATTTCCTGGTTCTAAATCTGCAAACGCCCTCTCAAGTAAAAATAATACTAGAATCATATCTTAGTCTTTTTATTCAAAGGTCCAGAGTTTTGAAATGTCTTGGTATATTATGATTGATTTGCATATAATTTGCGATAAATTTTAGCAAAATAAATAAATGTAACTTACTTCCGACAGTGGCTACACTGAACCATTTCCCTATGAGCATGAGATCTATATGCACGCTGACAGATAGGACAACAGCAACCCTTGTTTCTTTGTTGGTAACAAGAATCACAAACAGTGTAGTGCAAGTGCCAGCGAGAGGACAAACCAGCTCCCGGTGTTCTAGACCCGCAGTCACCGCAAACTCGACAACACTAAAATAATACAATGTCAATCAATACCTATAGACGTAAAGTTATAATTACCAGAGATGGGCAAAAAGATTCTTTTCAATTTAGACAACCAATATTACTATAGCTGCGGTTATGATTTTGCTAACTAAGACCGTGATTTAATTAACCTTCTATCTGTGAGTTTGAATTTTTAGGAATTGCGATTTGCAATTTTGTTGCGAATGTAATTTTGTTGCGAATGTGTAGGAATTTTGTGGATTATTGAAGTATTTTGTAGTAAACTGCAATTGAATTTTCTCTGATATAATTTATTTATAGAGAAGGTATTATTTTCTAGGTCCAAGATTAATAATATACCAGGTGTTTCTCAAACGTGGTCCACTTCTATAACTTTTTAATTTTTTTCTGACAAAAAAAAACGAGAGTTGGTATGTTAATATATGACATAAATTAGGATCCCATTCCTTTCAATTACTTCCTGTTTCACCGGAAATTAGTACAACTTTTGAGTTTTAAATGACACTATTATTTTTTTACTTTATTACGAATAATTTGGTACCACACACTAGGTATGGTCTCTCTAGTCAAATTGTCGTTATGAACCGCCTGTTACAATTTCCAATTAAACCATATGTGAAAATGTGAAAAGTCAATTATGATATGTCATTTTATTCAGAGTATTATGTTCTATCAAATAAAGTAAATAAAACCGAGTGTGTCATTAAAAAATCGAAAGCTGTAGTTATTTACGGTGAAACAGGATTGAATACAAATCAATTGAATATATGAATCAATCCTGATTTATGTCAGTACCAAATCCCGTTTTTTATCTGAAAAAAATTAAAAAGTTGGGGTGAGCCACCTTAAAATTTTAGATTTTTTAGGAATTTGTAGTTGCAACAGTTGCAGCATATACATATAAAGTTTTAATACCTATAATATATGTTGCAAATATTAAAAAAAAAGCTTAAAAACTAGACCACTGATTATTATTAACTGTTTTTATCTGTTAAGCTATAGGTATATACATACCCAGCCAATTATTTACCTAGTACAATATTTAAATATTAAAATCACAATCGCAGGTTAAAGTCGCAGCGATTTAAAAATCGCATTCGTAGTTTCAATTGCGATTGGAGAATCGCAGTTTTGCTCATCTCTAATTATTATACTAATTGCATCAAAAGGCAAATATGTAGTAAATTTTGTATTAGTATATTTTTGATGAGGGAGTAACTGTGATTTTACTGAAGCGGCACCAATGTTGGTTTGGCAACAGTTATTTCTTTGCCTTGAATAATAAAAATGAAGAACGAAAAACACTTTTTGTCATCAAATTGGAATGCAGAGCAAATCGAAATACTTGTTGAAACATCTAAAGCTTCATTCAGAACCTCGCAATTAGTGGAATAAATTAGTGGTTTCAATTACACTTTATACTTTTTAGTTTATGATCACTCACAATGTCTAGAAAACACAATTAAAATTAATAGAACATGCTAGCAACAGCTTGAGGTAATCAGTTGTATTCAAAGAGAAAACCTAATATTTAGCTTATAAAACCATAAACTTTTGATTTCTAACCACATTTTCTCTTGACGGATGATAATCAAAGGCGAAAATGACATTCCTCGCAAATTTTGAAGTATAATTAGTAGAAAAGTTAAATATTTAGTCACTTTTTCCACTAAGTGAAAATCCCTCCCACTAATTTTAACGTTCTGAATGCTTACATTCAAATTAGAGGAACAAACTTCTACAGTAATTGAAACCACTAATTTATTCTTCTAATTGCGAGGGCATGATTTAGAGAGATACATCTGTGGCTTGTGCATGCTGAAAGTTCATAAGAAAAGAGAAAAAGAGAGCACTAAATTTACAGATAAAGTGATAAACAAATTTGTAAAACACAATAAACGCCTTAACTTTTTATTCAAACAGTAAGTTAATATGTTTGCTTCATCCACGTTACCGTAGATGGAGCTGAAGGTTTGGTAGGGTATATATAAACAAACAAAATACAAGAAGCGGAAAAAAGGGGCCAAAAAAGTAAGTTAATAAACCAATTTTTCTAAGTTATTTTTCGGGGAACTTTTTGTTCAAACAGGAGGTGCAAGTGCACCCCTTGAATCCGTTGGTAAGTATAAACATCATTTTAAAACTTACCTTGCATTTCCACCCGTATTTTGGTATAGATGTTACAATTGGTCTTTGGCAGCTAGCATGGTAAACTTTATCACATTGCTCGCAGGTCATTAATTTGCTTTCGTCGCCCATTATGCGACAAATCTGACAAATGCGGCATTTACGACATTGCCACCCTGCCCTAACCCCTAAAAATAAAGATCTGAATTTTTAGTACAAATTACATTATTTGTACGTGATTTTTACAAAGTGTACATTTTACAAATTGAATTAATATCTGCATTCAGTTCAGCGTAATAGCGTAAAAGCTGAATATATTATTGAATTATAAAAATTAATTTATACTAGGTGTACCAAAAAGTTCGCAATAAATAGGAACATTTTTTATTGAGTTCAGACAAAGCAAAACTGAAAAAAATAATTATTAAAGCAGTCATTTTATTTTTGTTAATTCTATTAGTTACTAGGAACGATGTCGTCGCAATGACTGACGTAACGTACGCCAACTCCTCTTTTGCACATAGTCTGTCGAACGAAAGGCTACACGATAGTGACAGTTGCGTCAGTCAATTTAATGCACACGGAAATTGTATTTACTATCAGTATTGGACGTCATCTGTCGGTATATCCCCTGACTCACTGAGCAAACTTTATGGATAGAGGATTTTTGTAGTGTTGCGTCAGTTATCATATGAATTTTTTTTTTCATATTGGGTAGATCTGTTGCAACTTTCAGGCACACCCTTATATTATAATAATTATTATACAGGGTGGTCCGAACTGTATTCCGGAAACTTCGGCAGCATATTCTGCAGATAAAAATAAGTAAAAAAGTTTGTATAAATGTATGTCCTAAAATGCTTAGTTTCGTACATAGAGGGTGTAGAAGTTTCATTTTTATTTCGATTTTTTCCAAATAATTTATGAAGTAACATCAATATTTGAATGAAAATTGTTGTCTGGGAGTTTTTTGATATGAGAAATTTGATTTTGATGTCAATAAGAGTCCTACTTGTAGAGGGCGCCACCTACATATTTTTTAACTGGATTGAAGAGTAATAACTTTTCGTCCGTACCAGTATAAAACTACCGAGTAAAAAAATACACATTAACGACATTTTCTACGTGAAAACGGTATCTTGATAAAAATCGTTACGAGTAATGGTTCTCGAGATATTTGGAATTTAAAGTCTCAATACCTATCATCATTGACATAAATTAAACATGTTGACTAAATAGTTATTAGACTGAAATCATAAATTTGAAATGTTTTTGTACCAAAGGTCAACAGAAACTAATTTATCATCATTTTTTCGCAGAAAAATTTGTGATTAATTTAAAAAAAAATTTCCCAAATTTATTATTTCAGTCAATTAACTAACGTTTATTATTTCATTCTAAATATCATGAGAACGGTTGCTCGTAGCGAATTTTACCAAGAGACATTTTTTATGTGAAAAATATCGTAAATGTATATTTTTTTACTCGTCAGAATTAATACAGGTACGGACGAAGAGTTATTTCTCTTCAAAACAGTTAAAGCACATGTAGGTGGCGCCCCCTACAAATAGGAGCCATATTGACATTAAAATTAAATTTCTCATGCCAGAAAACTCCCATGCACCAATTTTTATCTAAATATTGATGTTACTTCATAAATTATTTGGAAAAAATCTCGAAATAAATGAGCTTCACCCTGTATCCCTCGAAACTAACATTTTTAGGGTACTCATTATAGGAATTTTACTATTTTACCAAATATGATACCGAGATTTCGAATACAGTTCAGTTATATATGCTTTAATTATTAATATTATAGTTATATCCGTATTAAAATACACCAATTTTCATTATTACTATTTCAAACATTTTAAATGATAAAACATTATTTTCAATTGTATTAGTCCATTTTTTTGGAAAAGTTATAAAATTTATTTTATATTTTTATTTTATTTAATTTTATTATAAAGGTTTATTATTTTTAACCTTAATATACATGTAGGTTGAAAAAATAGTTAAAATAATCATTACCTGGTAACTGAGCTAAACCAACACAGCTTCCATGATAATGTGCGCCACAACTTGAACAGAACATTAAGTTTGAGATATCGCCAACGTTTTTACAGGTGTAGCACACTGATACTAAAAAATACAACACATAACAATCAAATCAATTCAGATAAATATAATATTCTCGCTTAGCGATCAGAGATACCAAAAATAGTTGAACAAGAGTTTTGTCATTGCTATACCCGGTGGTGCACCGTCGTTGAAAACAGGAAATTCCATGCAGATTTTGAACTGCCCAAATATTGGCTCCCCTATTTATTTTACAGCTAAGTCGTAAATAGGTTTTTCAAAAACTGTTTATTAAAATATTTTATCATTGTCAAATGTAATTTGTTGTGCTGTACCTACACTGCTACGTTATTGTACCTACGATTAGTGTCCTCGAAATATTATTTTGTAATTTAAAACCAGTTCAAATGAGGCAAAAGTTTAACGATTAGAAGACACAATTTGACATTGACAAAATTATAGGATGACAACTTAAAGCATTTGCTTGGTTTTGCATTGTTACCTATTCAGTTTTAATTTATATAATATAAATAAATGCAATAGTACAGTAGAACCCCGATTATCCGAGTCGGAATTATCCGAGCTCCGGATTAACCGATCTAATCTAAAGACCCTGATTATCCGAGGTCGCGCGTCTATGCTCTGTATTAACCGAGCTTCTAAAATATGCTATATGTATATTTACATATTTCCGTTTAACATCGTTGGGACCGACAGGGAATCCCCTTGGCCCGTGTGAGTGGTTCCCCTTATTTATATTTTTGGACTCTTATAGCTTAAATTTGAGTGAATGCAGTTCGTTATTGCGTTCACTACGGAGAAGTAGCATACGTATGTACTCATGATTTATCTGGGTGGAGTTCTAGTTAAGTGTATACCAACTGCTTTGTTTAAATTTTCGTTTGCCATTATTATAATGGAACAGAAACAAACGTAAAAAGAATTGTCGTTCTATGAAGAAAAATTAAAGCCATTAGGAGGTATTCAAGCAGGAGAGCCAATTAAAATTGTTGCACGAGATTATGGAGTAGGTGAGGTAACAGTTGGAGATTGGAACAGAAACAGCACTAAAATAGAAGAATGGTGTATAAAACAAACCTCTTCGTCTTCAAGAAGAAAATCAATGAAAAAAGGCGACTATGAAAAAGTTAACGAAGCTTTATTTACGTGGTTTACTCAGCAAAGATCAAAAAGTGTGCCTCTGTCAGGTCCCATTTTGCAGCAGAAAGCAATAATGATTAGTAAACAAACGATGCGATTGTACGACAACTGACTATATATATGGAGAAAAACTTTCTGCTGATGTGTCATCAATTGAAAAATTTAAACAGGACTTTAAAAAGCTAATCAAATATTGTGGGTATACATGTGATCAAATTTATAACTGTGACGAAAGTGGTTTGAATTATAAAATGCTTCCATCAAAAACATTGGCATCTCGACAGGAAAAATCAGCTCCTGGGCACAAAAGAAGTAAGGAAAGATTAACCATAATGGCATGTTCCAATGCATCTGGTAATCACAAAATTCCACTTATGGGGATTGACAAGTCTGCACATCCAAGAGCGTTAAAAGACATCTCACCCAAAGCCCTACCAGTTTATTACAAAAGTCAGAAGAGCGCATGGATGGATGCGACGTTATTTACTAACTGGTTTAAAGAAGAGTTCGTGCCATCTGTGACTAAATTTTTGAAGAGAACTAGCCTCCCTATTAAAGCAATTTTGGTAATGGACAATGCTCCCTCTCACCCTGGAGAAGGACTCCACGCGGGCGAAATTGTAAAATTTTTCAAATGTAACCAGTATAATGCAACCAATGAATCAGGGCGTCCTCGAAAAGATAAAAAAATATAGGCGTTTATATCTTGAACATCTACTAGAATGCACAGAAAAAAAGAGGATATTATCACTGGGATAAGAAAAGATTACACTAAAAATGTTATTTACTGTAAGCCAAGCTTAAGTTGTGCAGTTCCACTATTCAAAAATCTTGGTCGAAAGTTATTGATATTGAGGACTATAATGACAGTGAAGATGATATTCCATTAAATGAATTGGCTTTGAAATGGAAAAGCCGTGGAGAAATGTCCTGTACAAATTTAAACGAGACAGGAGAAGAAGAAAGTTTATTAGAATTAATGCAAAACTTGAAAGGTTGCGAAAATGTGACAAGACAAGACGTTGATGAATGGGTTACAGCAGATGATTTAGATTAGAAGAATATTGAAGAAATAGCGAATGCCTTTCGCGAAACCTAAAATTCAGATGACGATAACTATGACGAAGAGGTGGATGAACAGCCTTCCACTAAGATTACCCATCAAGGTTTTGCTTCTCTGGAAACAGCTCTGAGGTATATCAACAACAGAACAACAATCAGAGGCAACCCCAACGGATTTGCTTCTTCTTAACAGAAGGAGAAACATGGCAGCGAGAAAAAGAAGATGCAATATGAAACAGCAGCGCATAGATGCTTATTTCACTGTTTTATAATGTAGATTGTATCTACATATGTAGGTGCTTATGTATTTACATGTTAATAAACCGTTTAAAGTATGTATTGGTGCTTATTTTTTAATAAATCGGAATATCGAGTTTTCCAGTTATCCGAGGAGGGTGTCCCCCCGTTACCTCGGATAACCGGGGTTTTACTATTACTTAAAAATCGGCTTTGTTCAAATTTGGCATATTTATTCAGCATGCACATATCTTTTAAAACCCTATTTACAACTTGTTGCTGTAAAATTAACACGGGAGGCAATATCTGGACAGTTCAAATTTCATGCCATTTCCTATGTTCCAACGATGATGCACCACCCGGTATAGTAACACATTTAAATAAACAAATTAATCCATAATAAATCATTCTACCTAAACAAAAATAAAAGCTAAAAATTTCATTAAACTTAAAACAGCAAAATAAAACACTAAATCACCACAATACCAAAACACTTTTACTTTTACACTGGACGCGCTGTTCGCTAACCATGTTAGCATCATCAGCAGATGATTATAAACTAAAAATACAATCTACAATTGGAGCGTTTATATACTCGCTCAGTGGGCATAGAGTGGGCGTGGCAAGATTTAGCCAACCGAGTCAGAACCCACCGAGCGTAACAGTTAGATTTCCGCCACTAGGGTAGTAGAACAGAGAACTCGAAGGAATTGGACCGTTGTCTCTGTTCATACTATCTTTACATTTATTAATTCTGATGCTTTCATATGCATCTAATTGCCTGTAATTTGAGACTTTTTTTAAGTAATTTTAAGTTATTAAGATCTATACAATGTTCTTTATCAACAATATGTTCGGCAACGCAAGATTTATCAGGTCTATCATATCTTATTTGTGCTAAATGTTCTTTAAATCTAGTTAATATTGATCTTCTAGTTTGCCCAACATATTTCTGATTACAATCTTTACAAGAAATTTCATAAATACCCGACCTTTCCAGTAGAGGTGTTTATCCTTTGGATTACCCTAATAATTGTATAATTTATTATTAAACTTATTAAAACTGATTTTAACTGAGTTAAAAAATAATATTAGATAGTTAACAAAATTAAAAATATAACATTGCATGAAGGTGAAATTTTGGTCTCCTTTGATGTATCTTCGTTGTTCCCAAGTGTTCCAATTCCACATGTACTTTAGGCTACTTGAAGGAATTACTGAACGCAAATGGTCTCGACAACAAAACTGTGATTGAATATATTGAGCTTACATCATTATGCTTATGAAACAAAATTGTTTTCAATTTAATAACAACTTTTTGAACAGCAGGAAGGGTACAGCAATGGTAATCCATTGTCTCCATTTTGGCTAATTTATTCATGAGCAGGGTTGAAGTGGAGGCTAAGAATCAGTTTAGTATTTTCAAGAGTATGGTTTAGGTATGTGGATGATATTTTTGCTGTTTATGACACACATTCAGACACCATAGATAATTTTTATTTCTAAGTTAAATATCGTTTTCCTTCCATTAAATTTACACATGAAATTGAGAACAACAACAGATTACCATTTCTAGATGTATTATTATAAATAATATATTTTTTTTTTCCTATAAATATTCCAGGCAATTATTAGAAATACTAATAATTGCCTGGAGTTTGATATCTATGGGAAAAATACCAGTACACGCAGATATATTCCTAATGAATCATCATAGTATTGAACATAAAATGGCTAATTTAATTCTTAGTTCATAGATTACTTAGTTTTCCACTTTCCAAAGAAAGATATGAAATAGAAAAGAAATTACATTAGGAATGTATAGCTGAGTGTAATGGATATTCTCCTTCACCTAGTTGATAAAATAATTAGAAACGTAGTGGGTTAATATTTGCCAAATTCAGCTTTTCAAGTGGAGAAAGATACGTCAAAATATTTTCCAATACCGTTTGATAGACAGTTATCCGGTGGTCACGAAAGGAATTTTAAGAATGTCAGTATAAACTTTTGTATAGTGCTAATAATAAATTACAATTGTTAGGTAATCAAAGGATAAAACACCTCTGCTGGAAAGGTCGGGTATTTATGAAATTTCTTGTAAAGATTGTAATCAGAAATATGTTGGGCAAACTAGAAGATCAATATTAGCTAGATTTAAAGAACATTTAAGCTCAAATAAGATATGGTAGACCTGATAAATCTTGCGTTGCCGAACATATTGTTGATAAAGAACATTGTATAGATCTTAATAACTTAAAATTACTTAAACAAGTCTCAAATTACAATTAGATGCATATGAAGCATCAGGGGTAATAAATGTAAAAATGGTATGAACAGAGACAACGATCCAATTCCTTCAATTTCTTTGTTCCTTCTATTCTAGTGGCGGAAGCTAACTGTTACACTCGGTGGGTTCTGACTCGGTTGGCTAGATCTTGCCACGCTTACTCTGTGCCCACTGAGCAAGTATAAGCAGCCTCCAATTGTTTGTAGATTGTATTTTAGTTTAATCATCTGCTTTGATGATGCTAACATAGTTAGCGAGCATCCAGTGTAAAGTAAAAGTGTTTTGGTGTATTGTGATTGTGTTTTATTTTGCTGTGTAACACAAAGGTTCCAACCCTCAAGTGTAAACTTACATAAAACAAAATTTAGAACTGAACAAAAACTTAACAACGAGCTTAATTGCACGAATTCGTATGAAAATTAATAATTTCCTAATGCCCAATGCACAAACCAAAATCAAAACTTAAATTTCAATTAAAGTTGGTATCGCAACAATACAACTTTTTAATACACAATAGGCCCTAAATATAGTTTCTTACAATTATTCTTAAAAATCAAGTAAACGTTGATCAGAGGCTTAAAGTCTATTAAGTTAATAAAGAGTGTCTTTAATAGACTAAAGATAAACACTAAAACCGCGCTATAAATATCTACCTGTAGTTAAACTTACCTTCACCACGCATAGCTGCGTCACCAAGATGGTTACTACAGTAAACAGATAAAGAACTTTGTTCTTGTAAGGCACCAGAGGCTGTGGCACAAGGAAAATGATAGAATTTGGAGCAACCTTCATTTTTGCAGGTAAGACTAGCACCATAATGATTGCAGAAAGAGCATTTCTTCGACGAACTTTGTATTTAACTGACATTTTCCAAGCTGATGTTCTATAAAAAATTTTGGTCAGAATTGCATCACATATTAATGACGTCACGTGGAAAAACTATTTATTTGCCAGACAATAATTGTAAAAAAAATACATTACATTTTTTCCCTGTGTTTTAAAAGTATTATATGCCAATTTATAAATAATTATAATCTATAGAAAATAAAAAATATGAAATGTTTTTTTTTTTTTTATATAAGTTATTTTTTAAATAGGGTGAGATAGAAGACCTACCTGTTCTACTAACTCCATTGGACCAAAGTGCACAGTTCCTATGAACATAAAATTGACCCGTTGATTCATACAAAACGCTAATGCTGGGCTGATCCAAATGACCGATAATAGTCAACTCATCGATATGCTCATTATTTGATGATACACTGCGCGCTTTGCTGAAATTTTTCAACCGTCTGTAAAAAAATTAATTGGATTGTAAAAAAATGTTGTATTCCTCATAGTAAATCGACAGAGAGTCGTCATATTTTCTTTCTTTGGATACACGTTGCTGATAGTGTTGCTTTTTAATATTTTGCAAAAATTTTTTTTTTTTCATAAATTAAATATACCGACCTGGTCATTTGATTACTGTGTATAGGATTTTAACGTGTAATACAGAGAATAATATAAATGACAGGTTGACAGACAGAGAGACAGCATCAAAAGGGGCCGGCGTGGAGCCGGTGCGACCGATAGTGTTGCCGGTTTTTTACGGGTGTGGGCAAGGTAAAGCATAAGCATGGTTGGAGAACGCATTGAGAGGGGCGGTGCTTTATGTTAAGTTTCGTATTCACTATCCGAAAGAACAAAGGAATGAAATTCAGTATATTTGGACAGCAAACCGAGTGCATGCGGCCGTTCGCCATTCGGTTCCCTCCATTATCCGTTTTCAGTCGGTATATCAGAGACGTTCACAAACGAATGAAAATTATAGAACCGCGCGAACAAGACTGGACGTTCGCTCGTTGGATAGTAGCATTCGTTCGTTCGTTCGTTTAATGAATACGCACCTTTATGTAGATGAAAGGGTGGGGAGAGGAAATAGATCACCTGAGATCCAACTATTTTTGCATCATTCTTTTCACTTAGCTGTTTCGGTATGTACGTTAAGTGTTTCAAAAATGGCTATTTATACGACCGAAGAAAAGGTGCATATCGTTAAATGGTTTTACATTTCCTCAAGTGTGGAAGAGGTCATTGGGCGTTTTGTGTTCACTTTTCAAGATCGCCCTGTGCCTTGTGCCAAAGCTGTACGCAACATTGTCCATAAATTTGAGCAAACAGGCTGCATTGCGGCGTGCAGAAATTGTGACAATAAGGAAGGCGCAGAGAAGGTGATTCCCGACAAGGGAATTAATATTTGTGCCGCGGTCGAATCAAGCGAACCTTGTTCAAGCCGAAATATAGCCGAACAAGTTGTTTGCAATGCTCGAACGGTGGGCAGGGTTTTAAAAAAGCATGGATATAAGTTCTACAAAATCAGTACCACACCGAAATTTTTTCCGCAGATTGTAACAGACGTCTGGAGGTTTGCGAGGCTGTAAGAGAAGGAGCCGATCGGAATAATTTATTTTAGAAATATATTGTTATTCTCTTAAGCTCGTTTTCCTTACATGGCTACCACAATCCTTCGATAGTACGTTATTGGTCTCGAGAAAATAAGCACTTTAGTATGGCACTGCGGACACAATATCCACAAAAACTAAATGTTTGGGCTGGCATGCTGCAAAATCTTATCATTGGGCCTTTTTTATTGATGGTATGTTAACAGCTGCCAAATGTTTGGATATGCTACAAAACCAAATTGTACCAGCGGTTCGAAATTTGCCAATCAATTTTGAGGAAGTATGGTTTCAGCAGGATGGCTGTCCTGCGCATAACGCGCAGAACGTAAATCTGTTCCTTCAATCCACATTTCCCAATCGGCTAGTTTCCACACAAGGCACAATTAATTGGCCACCACGTTCTCCTGATTTGTCGCCCAATGACTTCTTTCTGTGGATATGTAAAAAATTCCATTTATGGCCATAACCATGAATGACCCATGAATATTGACGAGCTGCGATTAAAAATCGTTCAGTCGTTAGAAAATATCCCCGCTGTTATGTTAGCTAAAGTTAGGTCAGAGGTTTATAACCGTCTTGGCTATTGCGAAGCACAACAGGGAGGTTTTTTTGAACCTTTGATTTAATTTTTATAATAATTATTTTGCTAGTGTCCTTTTTTAAAGTTGATTTTTAGTCATTTTTTAATGCTTGTTTTAACTTATGCTGAAACAGCAACAAAAACATGAACAGTGTAGATACAACCGGACATTTAATTATTTTATTGTTAAAAGATTAAACGTCTCGAGATATGTATGGATAACCTTCAAAATCATGCTGTCTCTTGTAATGATGTACACCCAACCTTTCAAAATCCGACTGATTTGATAAATATGTCAAAGTATGTCTACCGTTCTAGGACTTCGATACTGTCGGTGTTGCCAGATGAAGTTTTGAAAATTTCCTGAAGCCTGGTTGGCACGGTCAATCTACCAACAAAAATATTCTTTTAAATATTTATCTGATGATACTTTTAGAAATGCCAAGTTTGAGAAAACAAATTAAATACACACACTAAATTGTGTCCAAAAATATGCTTCCTAAAAATGTATTTCCTGGATAGAAACCTTAATGTTAGGGAATATTTCCTAAACCTGGCATCTACGGCCATATTCTTTCCCACCACTTGATTTGTCTTAGCTGATTGGTCTCACCCCGCCTCTCAAAATGTGGAAGCCATGCATATCTCTTCGCACGTGTCGCCACCAAACCAAACCAAACTCTTGAGTCATAGGCGTACTAATATTTTATTTTCATTAGATTTAGTATTACAGCCAATTTTAGTTTAAAGTTTTGCTTATGAATTCTGTAAATTTAATTTATTAGAATTTTAATAATAATCTTTGTGACAGCTGACAATGTTTAAGATGCGAACAATGGAACAACGCCTTCACCACACTGCTTCTTAAGCCCCATACATACCCAATATAAAAAAAAAAAACTCATCGACATGATCAAAAGTTTTATGATCAAGCGGGTTTTGTATCATAAATAAAACAGATAAACAATTTTTATGTAAAACGACTAAAATTAACATTATAAACATTATATAATTAATATTTAAAAAAAAAAAAAAAACATTTTCTTTTAATTACTAATTGTGCTACACTTTAAGGGGTGTGAAATAATTACTTATTTATAATAATACTGAATTTATGCGGGGTGGTATAACTAGTGTTATAACGGTTGTAGATATAGTATTACGGGCAACCAACGGTCCTTCCGATCAGCCACCGGTTCCCGATAGAACACCGAAGTTAAGCGACGTATGGCGATACTAGTGGATGGACAGGTGACCAGTTCGAAACTCTGTATCGTACTGTTATCCAATAAAGGCAAAAGTGTAAAATATATTGACACACACTGCCCATTCACGCCGGTTCGAGGCTACTCACGAGATCAGATATCTCGTGAGTAAAAGTCGATTCAGACCTTCCTCGGTCATTGACCGAGGACCGCCGTTCGGATTCCTGTTAACGTTAACTAATCTTTTACTTTACTTTATAGTATTACATTATAACTTTATCATGTCATAATATTATGAAATAATATTTTTTTTATTGTCAATTTTTTAATATTGGTACAGCAAACTTATCAGTATAAAGTTTTACTTATCTTTATCCTTTTATTGCTATTTATAATTCTGAATACGAGGATAAGAAATTTTTAGTTTTCAGTACGCCTATGACCGAAAGCGAACGTCTACCTCCCGCTTCATCAGCGGCCATAATTGGATGGAATCAGGTATGAGTAAATATAAAGGACCTAAAATTAATAAATTTGCTCGTCTGCTGCAAAACGTAAGAAATATTTATTGATGGATCAGTATGACAGAGAAGTAATAAAAAGGCCGTTTTATGAATAACAAAATGGTATTTGAACATCATATTATAATCATATTTAATTGACAATAGATTAATTTATCAGCTATCCGCAGAAAATTGACAATAATAATAAAACATGACACATGGCAGTTAATATAATTCCAAATTAAAATCGATAAGAGTTCTCATTAATAATAGTAATATAGATATATTTCAAAGAACTGCTTAAAATTAACTTTTTTAATTTTGTACTAGTTTATAACACTTGGTGGTATAACTTAACAAATAATATCAATCATTAATAAAAGCATAAACGAACCAATAAATAGACAAAAAGGTTAATTTATTTAATAAAACGTACAACGTACGGCTTTGTATGCCGATTTTCGTGTGTATGAAGAATAAAGTCAACGTTTGTTCAGTACAATACGATATACTGAAAGAGAAAAGACTATAAAATACGAGAGAAAAAATAGAAGTTTATTACCTATCCACTTAATCCGGATCGGTCGACAATAGTATTTGTGATATTTACAACATTATGTAATTAATTGATTATCAGTCCTATTATGTAACTGAGGATGTACGTAACTACGTAATAGAGCATATTTTTTGGTTAGTTTATTTAATGAAGCGTACACACGGCTTTGGTTGCTGATTCTCATGTGTCAACGTGTTCAGTACAATACGATATATTGAGAGAGATGCTGATGCTCTATTACGTAGACACGTATATCCCTAGTTGCATAATATGACAGATAATCTATTAATTCCAAAACGTACTAAAAGCGCAAATTCTGTTGTCGAACAATGTAATCAGTATGATTATAGATTAAATAATTATGGAGGTGCATATGAAACATTAAACGATTCATCATTGTGTTAAGTTATACCACGTAATTTAACACAAAGATCAATCATTTAATGTCTCACTTCACACTTGCTCACTCCATTATTATTTAATACTGGTTAGAATGGTCGACAATAGAACTTGCACTATTTACTACGTAATACAGCATATTTTTTAGTTAGTTTATTTAATGATATAACCGATAATGTATACACGGCTTTGGGTGCCAATTGTCGTGCACAGAGTCTATAGACTCTGTGATTGTATAAATGAATAAAGAGAAAAGAGCAAGAATTTTCCCAAGCGTATGAAGTTGAGCTCCGGATTAAGTGGATAGGTAATAATTTTCTCTCCCCGACTTACAAGATTGCCATAGCGATTCACTTCTAGACATGTAGGTAAATGATGACTAAAATAAACGACCCATGATTTTCTCTTGCCGACCAGTATATTATCGTAGTCTTAAAGAAATTAGAATAAAATAAACTATGTTAAATTTATGATTATGATTAAGTGGATAGGTAATAATTTTCTCTCCGACTTACTAGATGGCCATAGTGCCATAGCGATTCACTTCTAGACATGTGGGTAAATGATGACTAAAATAAACGACCCAAGATTTTCTCTTGCCGACCAGTATATTATCGTAGTCTTAAAGAAATTAAATAAAATAAACTATGTTAAATTTATATGATTATGATTAAGTGGATAGGTAATAATTTTCTCTCCCCGACTTACAAGATTGCCATAGCGATTCACTTCTAGACATGTAGGTAAATGATGACTAAAATAAACGACCCAGGATTTTCTCTTGCCGACCAGTATATTATCGTAGTCTTAAAGAAATTAGAATAAAATAAACTATGTTAAAATTTATGATTATGATTAAGTGGATAGGTAATAATTTTCTCTCCCCGACTTACAAGATTGTCATAGCGATTCACTTCTAGACATGTAGGTAAATGATGACTAAAATAAACGACCCAAGATTTTCTCTTGCCGAACAGTATATTATCGTAGTCTTAAAGAAATTAGAATAAATAAACTATGTTAAATGTTCATCTATACTACTGAAATGAAGATAATATATCTTAGCTAAATGTAATCTAATATTGCAGTTGTAGTAAAATGAGTAACTAATTGTCGAAAATCAAGATCCAACCCTAGATGCCACATTTTTTTGAAACGTCTACTTATGCGGTTTTTGAAATTTTGATGCAAAATCTGGCAATACCGCTTAGAAGAAATGTTCCCACCATACCCACCCAACTTTTTCTCTTTTTAATACATTTGATTTGCCATTAAGCTGCCTACATCTCTGTCTTACACGTTAAAATCCTATACACAGAGTTGACCTGTCCCGATATTATGAGATATACTCAGTACATCGCCAATCTGGACATAGGAAATCCGATGTAAATTATAAAAGTAAAATAATCCCCATTTTATTTTAAAGGAAATTATTTGAAACTTTTTTAGGAACTATTAAAACGAAGCAAATTGTTATAATAATAATACGTATATAGCGTTTAACGCCTTGGGAGTAGCAAAGGTACAGCTTGCCATACTAGAGCCGTTCAGTATACAAGGAAGGTAATGTGGCTAGAATTACGCTTCAACAGTCTATTATTACCTCAGGATAGTGAATCCCAAGTACTCATTTAAGGCTGAGTCGACCTAGGTACCCAAACTATTTTTATTTTAAATAAAAATAGTCGGCTGATGAAATACCGGGTGTGGGATTCGAACCCACTACACCTTGAGATTGGTAGACGAGAGCCTGTACCTCTACGCCACCGGAGCACCTTAAGCAAATTGTTCATTTCCAATTTTCATTCTACGATTCCTTTTGGAATTATAAATGACAAAATACTAAATTAATTAGAAATGACGGTCCTGGGGCCCAAACTCTGTAACTTAGGAAACGCTATGCACTTTTAGACGTTTAGCGCATATGACGTTAATTTTCGATGACGTTAATTTTCGCTTAGCCCACACTTGACTACCCAATTGGGTATTCTAATTTGATGCGCTTACCGTAGCGTCTTTACCGATTGCGCTAAGCGATTCGAAAACCTTAAAGGCTCATTTTGGCTACCTTAAAAGCTCGTTTTGCTTGTCGAACTAACCTAAAAATAGATACAACTGTCAGTAAAAATAGAACAAATTATTGTGATTTTGTTGAGTTCTCTTGCTCGTTAGTGAAAAATACTTTTTCTATAAGTTCCTCAATAAGTAACTGATAATTTAGGACTTGGCAGCTATAAATATTTGTTCAAAACATCGAAAATGCTGGGAAGTGTCTTCAACATTTCCCTTATTATAATAATAATAATGACATATCTATAAAAAAATAATGACATATGGCATAACTCAACAATAGTTTATGAAATTCACGTAACATTGACATTTTTCATTTGTTTATCCACATTTGACTATTAGATACCTGATAAATTGCGATGCTGCCAATATCTGCTCAACGCGTATCCAGAAAACGATTCGCACGGCAACGAGAATACAAAAATCGACAGCTTGGCGTTCCGCTAATCGAATACTTTCACCTACCGCTTTAAAAACGTAACGTTTTTATGTTGAAGTTCAAATTCGGGCCCAGAAAGTTATTAAAGACTAAATGTAAAACGAAAAATAATATACAGGGTGGTCGAACTGTATTCAGGAAACTTCGGCAGCATATTCTGCAGATAAAATAAGTAAAAATGTTAGTATAGATGTATGTTCAAAAATGCTTAATTTCGGAGATACAGAGTTGGCCATTTCATTTTATTTCGATTTTTTTCCAAATAATTTCTGCAGTAACGTCAATATTTAGATTAAAATTGGTGTCTGGAGTTTTTGACATGAGAGAGGGGTGATTTTGATGCCAATATGACTCCACTAGTAAGGGTCGCCACCTACATATTTTAACTAGTTTGAAGAGTAATAACTTTTCGTCCGTACATGTATAAAACTAGAGATTAAAAATATACATTTACGACGCTTTTACGTAAAAAGGTCTCTTAGTAAGAAGAAACGCTACGAGTAATGGTTTCGATATATTTGGAATCAAAATTATCAATACCTGTCATCACTGACATAAATTAAACATGTTGACTAAATAGTTATTAGACTGAGATCATAAATTTGAAGTTTTTTTTTTTTTTTTTTTTATTTTTATTTATCATCATTTTTTTGCAGAAAAAAATATGATTAATTTAAAAATAAAATTTCCCAAATTTATTATTTCAGTGAAATAACTAATATGTACTCAACGTGTTTATTTTTTCGTTAATAATGGCATGTATTGACTATTTCCATTCTAAATATCTTGAGAACGGTTGCTTGTAGAGATTTTCACAAAGAGATATTTTTACGTTAAAAATCACAGAGATGTATATTTTTTCCCTCGGTAGTTTTTATACAGGTAGGGACAAAAAGAATCTACAAGAAGTGCGACAATCAGATGGACAACACCCAGTTTGGCTTCAGAAACGGACTCGGAACGCGTGAAGCACTCTTCTCCCTAAATGTAATGACACAGAGGTATAGAGACATGAATGTGAATGTATTTGCATGCTTCATAGACTATCGTAGGCGTTCGACTGTGTTAATCATCAGAAGATATATAGTGAGATGTTTGGACTGTTCAGACTATAGTGAGATGTTTGGACTGCATCTCAATGTCTCCAAGATCAAACTATTGGTCTTTTCTAAGACTCCAATAAATGCACACCTGCGTGTCAAGGGACAAACAATCGGACAAGTGACCTCAATAAAGTATTTAGGAGCCAACATCAATAGTCAGTGCGACCCGAAAGAGAAATATTTTCAAGAATTGAGCAAGCGAGAAAAATCTTCTTGAGAATGAAATCATTTTTACAAGAAGAGACCTCAGAGCGGATCTCAGAACTCGAGTGGCCAGATGCTACGTCTTCTCTGTGTTACTCTATGGATGTGAGCTGGACACTGGATTCACAGACCGAGAAGAGAATAGAAGCCTTCGAAATGTATATATACAGACGGATACTGCAAATCTCATGGGTACAAAGGATCACCAACGATGGAGTACTCCAGCGCATGCAGAAACAAAAAGATACTGAACACCATCATGGAAAGAAAAATGCAATACCTGGGTCATGTGATGAGAGGTGGTAGATACGAAATACTGCGCCTCATAATAGAGGGCAAAGTGCAAGGGAAAAGATCAGTAGGGAGACGCCAGAACTCATGGCTAAAAGATTTGAGGAGATGGTTTGAACGCTCGTCTGTGGAAATCTTCCGGGCTGCAGTTTCCAGAGCCACAATTGCCATTTGGAGCGCCAACCTTCGGCAGGAGGGCGTGATAAGAAGAAGAAGGACAAAGTTATTACGCTTCAAAACAGTTAAAACACATGTAGGTGGTGCCCTCTATCAGTAGATCATGTTGACATCAAATCAAATTTCTCATGTCAAAAACTTCCAGACACCAATTTTTTCATCTAAATATTGACGTTACGTCAGAAATTATTTGAAAAAATCGAAATAAAAAATTTCTACACCCTGTGTCTCGAAACAGGCTCCCTCCGCGTGCAGCTATGTTGGGCCACGGCCTAAAGCAATTAGTACTCCAAATGCATACAAAAGTAATTCATGGTGACTCTAACCTCTCTCACTATAAGAAAAACACAAACGATACGAACAGATAAACTTCGGGTATTTTTTATAAGATGTAACCGTTGTCAGTTTGATGTGGTTGAAGTCGCCATGAAGCATTTTTGTAAGCATTTGGAGTACTAAAGGTTTTGTTTTAGTGCCTGAAGAAGCGACAACTACAGTCACGACAATACAGTCGTGAAATGTCGCACAAAATTAGAATGTTAGAAACTAGTAAAAATGCGTATTGTGTCTTTTTGGAGAATTAAAATTATCACAGTTTGAATTCCAGAAGAAAAAAGACATAAATGATGCTAGTTTTGTATTTCTTAAGATTCATATTTGATCATTAATGACAACGAAATGGCTGCGGCCTTTGATTGCATGGACCATACCATACTGTTGCACAAGTTGGAAATAACTGAATTGATGGATCCAAGTTTTAAGTGGTTTCATCCACGACTAGATAATTATATTACCTGCAAGTTACTGGACCCCTAGGACTCTTGTCCCCAGATTCTCTTTCAGGGAGTTGAGGTGGTTGATTATTCAACTCATTGGTTAGGATTTTCTGGGGAGTAAATCCTTCTGGACAATTCAACCGAAGTATTTCTCCTTGCCCTAACTGACTGCGGTCGCCCAAGTTGCAAAAGGCACATACCTATAGAAAAGACACAAAATTAAGTGAAAAAAACAATTAGTTGAAGTTAAATTCAAACAAACGTATATCACGCGTTATAAATATCCAAATATCCACTCTGCTTATTATATTTCTTACACAGCCATAATTAACAGTTGAGTTGCCTAATTAAAACACTGTAATACTAGAAATAGCAGGGTGATTCATGGCGATGGCACGTTAGACGTTTCTGAAGAACCGGATTTTTTAATAATTTGGATTTTGTATAAAGGCACCTGCTCTATTTGTCTAAATTACTTTCAGCATTACAATGTTGCTGCTTCATACTAAAAATAGTAGCATCTTTGTTACTTTAAATAGGACACTCAGTATATTATTACATTTTCAAAACTACTTTCATATCTCTTAATTTTTATATTATATTTTACCTATACTACCCTATCTCTAATAGTTTTCGAGATAAAAAATAAACATTTGTAAAATTATTAAAAACATGATATTGAATAAGCATTGGTTAAATCATAAATACGGCGTATTGGTATTGAAAGCTAAAAATTTAAATCAACCGACTGGATATCAAAAACAGAAAAATCATTATTTCCGATTGTTACAAAATCGTTCAAATTTTTGTTATTTTAAATTCAAGCCTACGTATATTATTTAAAAATCGAAACCCAAATAAAATTGCTTTACAGCGATATATCATGTTCTATATCTAAATTTTCTGCTTTCTTATTTAG